>NC_057805.1:448625736-448908812 GCF_018294505.1 Triticum aestivum | reverse complement strand
AACCGCCGTCCGCCGGAGATAGTGTCGCCGTCGACGTGGTGCTCCCCGTTGGACGAGTCCACCACCCACCAACGCGGAAGAAGACACTGAAGCTCTTGGTACCCTCCGTTTCTCCTAACTCGCCGTGGTTCGACGCCGGCGTCCACCGCCGTCTTCGGGCGCCGGCGAGCTTTCAAACCTGACATGCGGGCCCCGCGTGTCAGCCTCTGTTTTATTTCCCCGAACCGTTTTCTGTTGGCGCCTTCGGGCAAAATACGTTTTCTCCTTGCGCTTGCGCATTCCCAGCCGAAGCGTTTTCTGTTTTCTCAGTTAAAACCCTGGAACTTTTCTGTTTCATTACAGAAAGGTCCCTGGACAGAAACCTTTATAACTTTTTAATGAAAAGGTATTTTTGAGTGATTCTTTTTCTGTCAATCTCCAAATTTTGTCTAGTTTTTTATGGGATTTATTTGAAAAATATTTGGCAAAGTTTCTGTGCATGCATTGGTTTTCACGTTAGTACCCCGTTTCGTGATTGCCGTAGGTTCTGGGAGAGGGGACGGAGCCGCGAACTTCGCCGAGCTAGACTCCGACTTCTCCGAACTAGGCAAGCATGTTTGAACATTTGATATGGCAGATGTTTTGCATGTTCATGTGAAAGTTTGTGTGTGGCATATGAGTGTCGGTAAATATCTCGTTGCTTGTAAGGCAACGACCCGGTTGTTCCGAAGTTGCGATGACCTCTGATGAGAGGTGGCCTAATCATGTAGTGACATGAAGGGCAGCAAGGTGGTACTGTTGTAGCATGCCAGCCTTGCGTCATCCGACTTTCTTCGACGTTAACGTGGTTGGAGCCACGTTATCGATCTTTTCCCGCTTGTTCCAAAGTTGCGATGACCTCTGATGAGAGGTGGCCTAATCATGTGGTGACATGAAGGGCAGCAAGGTGGTACTGTTGTAGCATGCCAGCCTTGTGTCATCCGACTTTTCCGACGTTAACATGGTTGGAGCCGTGTTATCGTCCCTTCCCCTTTCCGTGCTACCACATGTCTCATTGCCAGGATACGGTTTAGTAAGTTGGTAACCTCTTTCCGTGTACACACCAAACAGAGAGGCCGGGATGATGGTACCTTGGCCCAGGATTAAAGCCAGTCATTCGGTCAGGGGGCATGGGTGTTTTCGGTTGGGACCGAGAGGGGGGGCACCCCCTTATAGCGCGCGTATAGAAATTTGATCCCATGCTACGCGAGGTTGTAGCCTCCCCGACTCAAGGTTTTTCTTGAATGTTGCCGAGGGTGATCCCTGGCTTCGGATGGTTGAATTGGGTGTGTACTGGTTAGACGTGTTCCTTCCAGAACACCGTAGACGGAACTAGTCCCCGTGACTACTGAAATCCGTTGGCTGTGGTTAAGTACAATCTCTGCAGAGTCAATTCTCTCCAAATCATCGTATCCATGATCAGTAATGTAGACATTACATCCAAATCTATCCGTGTGAAAATCTTGCCCCCGGTGAACAAGCTCAAGCGGTAAAATCTCAGATTTATTGTTATTCCAGTTGATGGACTAACTTTATTTTGTGTCTCATGCTTGTGATAATTTATGTCTCCGAGCTATTGTATTAATGAGTTGTGATATAAGCCCTTTATGTGACGTCGCGCAGACGTCCGACTGTGGCGTGTACTCGTTTCTCACTTTCGATATAAGCCCTTTATGTGACGTCGCTCAGACGTCCGACTGCGGCATGCACTGTCTTTACTTTCTGTTATAAGCCCTTTATGTGGTGTCGCCCCGACGCCCGACTGTGGCAGTATTATTCTGCATTTTCCTCTCGAGGAGTCTTTCAGACACTCGCTTGGCACCAGTATTACTATCCTGCAGTTTCCGCTCGAGGCGTCATTCAGACCCTCGCTTGGCACCCAGTATTTATTATCTCTGTGTCTGATCGCACTGGTTAACTTATTCATGTGCTTCATGTTTGCATTTGTTATACCTTATGTCCGAACTGTCTTGCGAGTACTTTCATAGTACTCACCTGGCTTGTTGATTTGGCCAGATGTTGACGAAGGCGATCTCTTGGATGAAGAGTTTGATAGCGCGTCCGACGCCTAGAGGAGTCCCAGTCAGTCCTGCGCGATCCCGGATATTGGTCACTTGTATCGTTTACGCTTCCGCCACCCGCAATAAGTCTTCTCGAGCCTCACTCCGACGCTCGAAGAGTTGTAGTATTCTGGAATCATGTCACTCGCTTCGCGATGATATTTCCACCACCGTTTTTATCGTGAGTTAGTAGATTGCCACCCTATCCGCCGTATTGTTTTATCGGCGTGCATGTAATAAATTGTTGGGCAGTCTCTGCTCAACCTTGTATTATATTTAGTACTCCTGGTATTTTTCTTCTGTGACCAATATATTGTCTATCAGTGAGAAGGAATTCTTCCTCGCTTGTCCGTAACAGGGATTGGTTTCTCAATAATTATTTTATTGAAAAACCGGTCGTGACAGAGATCGACTCTAGCGATGAGGGCGAGGAGGAGGAGGAGGGTGAAGACATCGCGCCAGATGGTGGAGCAGCTGGTCAGCCTCAGCTTGACCGTGCCTCCAGCAACAAGGCACGCATGGGTGCGCCGCCTGCAGTCGGCGATGATCAAGCCGAGACCCGCCAGCTGGCCATTCCTCCAGCCGGTGGTGCCGTATCCACCGACCAACCCGGCTCCCACACTGCGCCCTTAGTCTAGTCTGCTGCCTCTATTTTCCTGTTTTATCACTCTTGGAACAATATTTTGTTATGTTTGCACAATTCCACCCACTGGGGGTGTATTCGAACGATATTGACTGCCGGCCTGTTGGGTGCCTTATGTGTAAATATAATTATGCATGTGTTTGGCTTTCCCTTGTTCTTTGCTTTTCATCCTTCTGTTGTTTCCTTTGCCGCCCTGCCTTGGTTGCCGCCTCCCAGTCGGACAGTTGCTCTGCAATCTGTGGCTGGAGAAGTGCTTGGCCAGTTGGGAGGGCAAGTACTCTAGCTTTGTTGGATTATAGCGAAGTGATTGGGAGGCCGGCCAACCGGCTGTTTTGACAGCCGGCAAGTGTGGTTGGAGGCCGTCTTTGCGTTATACAAGTTCGTTAGTCCTTAGCCGTTTTTCGTGTGGGCATCGTTTCTGCCTTTGGCTCTTGCCAGTCGGTCAGTCGGTTCTTCGAGCTGCGACTTTCAGCAAGAGAGGGCTCGGGTGCCGGCACACTACTTGTCTGACTTTAGGTAGAACTTTTAATATAACTTAAGGCGGCCAGTCCCCGGGCCGACTGGTCGAACCCGGTGCCAGACCGAAAATCAAATGTAATAATACATTCATGAGTATGACGCTCGTCATTCATAGATAAAGGAGGGCAGTCCCCGAGTGCTCCTCGGGGGGCCCGTTGCTTCGTACTTAATACAAAAAAGGTAGCATGATACATACTGCTTTCAACTGTAAAATCTTCTCAGGAGATTCGCGTTCCATGGTCGCTCCGACTCCTTGCCGGAATCATCCCTCTTGCGTGCTCTTGGTTTTCGTGCGTCAATCAGGTAGTAGGAGTCGTTGCCTAGTGCCTTGCTGATGATGAAAGGGCCTTCCCAAGGGGCCGAGAGCTTGTGCTGGCCGGCTGTTCACTGGATCAGCTGAAGCACAAGGTCGCCTCTTGGAAAGATCTTGGCTTGACCTTTCGGTTGTGGTAACGGCGCAAACCCTGCTGGTAGATGGCGGACCGGCTGAGTGCTAACAGCCGGCCTTCTTCCAGCAGGTCGACGTCGTCTTCTCGCGCTTCCTTGGCCTCCGCCTCCGTGTACATGGTGACCCGAGGCGAGTCAAACTCGATGTCAGTTGGGATGACAGCCTCGGCACCATATACAAGGAAGAACGGAGTGAAGCCGGTTGACTTGTTTCGGGTAGTACGCAGACTCCAGAGGACAGCCGGCAGCTCATCGAGCCAGCAGCCGGCCGATCGCTCCAGTGGTACGACCAGTCGGGGCTTGATGCCGGAGAGGATGAGTCCATTTGCTCGCTCGACCTGGCCGTTTGAATGCGGGTGGGCAACGGACGCTATGTCCAGTCGGATACCCTGCGTCGCACAGAAACGTGCCAGTGTTCCTTTGGCAAAATTTGTGCCGTTGTCGGTGATGATGCTGTGCGGCACGCCGTACTGAGTAGTGATGTCGGCAATGAATGTCACCGCAGTCAGCCCGTTCATTTTCTTGATCGGCTTCGCTTCGATCCACTTGGTAAATTTGTCCACGGCGACAAGCAGATGTGTCAAGCCGCCGCGGGCTGTCTTGAATGGGCCGACCATGTCCAGCCCCCAGACGGCAAAGGGCCAGGTGAGGGGGATGGTCTTGAGTGCAGAAGCCGGCAGGTGTTGCTTCGAACTGAAGATTTGGCATCCTTTGCAGCTTTTGACTATCTCTTTGGCATCTTCCAAAGCAGTCGGCCAAAAGAATCCATGGCGGAAAGCTTTGGCCACAAGTGATCTTGAGGCTGCGTGGTGGCCGCATTCGCCTTGGTGGATATCCTTGAGGATTGCCACACCTTTCTCTGGCTCGACGCAGCGCTTGACAAGCTCTCTGTTTATTATTGCATATGCTCCGGCTCGGCGTTGCACTAATCTTGCCGAGATCTCATCAGTCGGCAGCTCTCTGTTGACTAGGAAGTTGAGGATGGGCTGGGCCCATGATGGAGCTGTGATTTATTCTACTGTTAGTACGGCCACTGCGACTCGGGTGGGCGGGTTGGGTGGTGGGGAGTTGGAGTCGGCCACCGCTTCTTGTGTCGCTGCGGTCCCCGGGCCGACTGCTGCAGTCCCCGGGCTGGTTTCTGAAATCTCCGAGCCGGGTGCGACTACGGTAGTCCCCGGGCCGGTTGTCGAAGTCCCCGAACCGCCTGCTGGGTTCCTCCAGTCGGATCTGGCTGCATCAGGGGCAGGCGGTACGAAGATAGAGTCCGACTCTAGAGACGGCTTGATGGATGGTTTGAGGAGGCGTTGGAGAGAGACGCCGGTTGGTATAGCCTGTCGGGTGGAGCTGATCCGCGCCAGGGCATCTGCTTGGTCGTTGTCGGCCCGTGGCACGTGAAGGAACTCGCACCCTTCGAAGTACCCACTGATCTGCTGGACGAGGAATCGATAGCTCACCATGTTTGCATCCTTGGCGTCCCAGTCGCCAGATGACTGCTGGATCACCAAGTCTGAGTCGCCATAACACAGGATCCGGTGTATGCCGAGCTCTTTGGCTAGCCGGAGCCCATGTAGACCGCCTCGTACTCGGCCACGTTGTTGGAGGCGGCGAAGTGGATTTGCAGCGTGTATCTGAGCTTGTCGCCTTTGGGAGAGGTGAGGACGATGCCGGCTCCCAAGCCGGTGCGCATCTTGGACCCGTCGAAGTGCATCCGCCAATGAGTAGAGTCAGGAGCTGGCGGCAGGTACTGGGTCTCGGCCCAGTGGACGAGGAAGCCGGCCAACGCTTGGGACTTGATGGCGGTGCGGGGCTGATAGAAGATTGTGTAAGGTGCGAGTGCAATGGCCCATTTAGCCACCCGGCCGGATGCATCCCGGCTGCCTATGATCTCGGCGAGCGGGGCGGTGCACATGACCGTGATGGGATGCTCTTGAAAGTAGGGCTTCAGCTTCTTGGCGGCGAAGTACACTCCATAGCACATCTTCTGGTAGTGCGGGTAGTTTTGCTTTGAGCTGGATAGTACTTCGCTTAGATAATATACCGGCCTCTGGACTAGCTGGGCTCGGCCTTCTTTTGGGCGCTGAACCACGATGACTGTACTGACCACTCGGCTAGTTGCGGCAATGGAGAGGAGCATGGGCTCCTTCTCAGTCGGCGCCGCCAGGACAGGGGGAGTGGTCAGCATCTTCTTCAACTCATGGAAGGCCTTGTCTGCTTGGTCATTCCACTCGAAATGAGTGGATTTCTTCATGAGTCGGTACAGGGGGAGAGCCTTCTCTCCTAGCCGGCTGATAAAGCGGTTTAGGGAGGCCAGGCACCCGGTGAACTTCTGAACGTCTCGCAACTTGGTGGGAGTCTCCATTCTCTCAATGGCCTTGATCTTCACAGGGTTGCACTCAATGCCGCGTTCGGAGACCAGAAAGCCTAGAAGCTGGCCGGCTGGTACTCCGAACACGCATTTCTCAGGGTTGAGCTTGAGCTGGAATCGGCGCAAGTTGGCAAATGTTTCTTTGAGGTCTTCCAGCAGGGTGTCGCGCTTCTCCGTCTTCACCACAATATCGTCTACGTAGACGTGGGCATTTCTGCCGAGTTGCTTGAGGAGGCATTTCTGCATGCAACGCTGAAAAGTGGCACGGGCATTCCTCAAGCCGAATGTCATAGGTAATAGAAAGCTCCGAATGGTGTGATGAAGGCGGTCTACTGGGTCCAACTTAATCTGGTGGTATCCTGAGTACGCATCCAAGAAACTCAACAGCTCGCATCCGGCTGTGGAGTCTATCACTTGATCAATCCGTGTCAAAGCAAACGGATCTTTGGGGTAGGCCTTGTTGAGGCTAGTGTAGTCTATACACATACGCCATTTGTTGTTCTTCTTCAACACCAAGACTGGGTTGGCAAGCCATTCTGGGAAAAACACTTCCATAATAAAGCCGGCGGCAAGGAGCCGGGCTATCTATTCTCCTATGATTCTTCTCTTCTCTTCTAACAGTCGGCGGAGAGGCTGCTTGACCGGCTTCGCGTCGGCTCGGACGTGTAACTTGTGCTTGGCGAAATCCTTCGGAACACCCGGCATGTCCTTTGGGGACCATGCAAAGATGTCTCGATTCTCATGGAGGAAGTCGACGAGCTCGCCTTCCTATTTACTGTCTAGGTTCGCACCATTGACTGCAAACCTCTCCGGGTTCTCCAGATCCAGAGGTATCTTCTTCGTCTCTTTGGCCGGCTGGAAGGAGCCATGCGCATCATAATCCTTGGGGTTGGGGGACAAGGCCGGCTGCTTGCCGGCCATGGCCATAACTCGCTCCAGCATCCTCTTCTCTTCTGCCACTACGAGGGACTCGGCCAGCCGGCTGCTGGCTGCAGCGCACTCGATGGACTTCTTGTAGTCGCCGCCGGCTACAGTGATGATCCCTTTCGAGCTCGGCATCTTCATCTTCAGGTAGGCGTAGTGGGGCACAGCCATGCACTTGGCAAGAGCAGGTCGGCCAAGCAAGGCGTGGTAAGGGCTTTCCAGATCCACTACCTCGAACCAGATTGCTTCTCGGCGAAAGTGATCCTTGTCTCCGAAGAGAACATCCATCTTGATCTTGCCGATCGGGGAACAGGACAGGCCGGGTACGATGCCATGGAACACGGTCCGGCTTGGCATGAGCTGCTTCGCCTTGATGTTCAGCTTCTCCATGGTATCGCGGTACAGTATGTTGATACTGCTTCCGCCATCAATCGGAATGCGGGAGAATCGGGCAGCTCGCCTCTCCATTGCGAGGGTGACATCCAACACCAATGCGTAGGAGCCAGGGGACGGCATCACCTCTGGGTGATCGGCCCGGCTCTAGTTGATAGGCCTTTTGGACCAATGCATGAACTCGGGGTTGCTGGAGGCGACTGTGTTGACCTCTTGGTGCTGTCAGCACTGGCTGCGCTTGTCTTCAACCTGGCTCATGAAGACGACGTAAGCGGCGTGCTCATCAGGGAACTCATCTTGAATGGCTCCGGCTGCTGGGGAGCTCGAGGCGGCGGCCCGGGAGGCGGAGGCGGCACCAGCCCCTCGCTCTTGGAGATCCGTGTGAGCCAGTGGCACTTTCGAGTCGTATGGTTGGACGGCTTCGTACCGCTGTGGAACTTGCAGGGGGCATCGAGAGTCTGCTCGTAGGAGAAGGCCGGCTGCCAAGCCGGCCTGCCGCCCTTCTTCTTGGGAGCGGGCCGTTCTTCGGGCTGCTCATCTTCGACTGTGGCCACCTGCCGACTGGTGGAAGGCGGCATAGGAGCCTTGCGCTTGTGGTCGTTCTGGCAGGGGCGCCGATTGGAGTCGCCAGCCAGCGTCTTGGGAGCCGGAGCGAGCACCTTCCCAGAGGCATCCACTCGGAGCTCGGTGTTCATCGAGGAGTCGGCCATGGCGTACTTGTCCGCAATGATCAGCAGCTCGTTGAGGGTAGCCGGCTCGTCGCAGAGGAGTCGGTGCTTGAGGAGGGTGCCCTCTCGGCACCCGGTGGTGAAGTATTCGATGGCTTGAACCTCGTGCACCCCCTCGCAGGAGTTGCGGAGCTCGGCCCACCGCGTGAGGTAGTCGCGAGTCGACTCGTTGGGCCCTTGGACGCATAGGGAGAGCTGGCGGGGCTTGGGAGGCCGCTTGTACGTGCTGGTGAAGTTGCGGACGAAGACTTCCGTGAAGTCCAGCCAGCTGTTGACGCTGTAGGGCTTGAGGCTGTTGAGCCAGGTGCGTGCCGTGCCTTGCAACATGAGAGGGACGTACTTCACGGCTACGCACCTGTTGCCGTTTGCTATGCTGACGGCGGTAGAGTAGTCGATGAGCCAATCTTCCGGCTTCACAGAGCCGTTGTACTTGGGCGTGTCTCTGGGGAGCGAGAACCCTTTGGGGAAGGGCTCGTCGCGGATGCGGGGGCCGAAGCATGGCGGGCCGACATCGTCTTCTTCTTCTAACGCGAGGGATCGAGCTTGGCGGTCGATCCGGTGGCAGGCGTCATTCTCGCCGACTCCTTCATGGTGGCCTAGTCGGCCACCAAGAGTCGGATGCGTGACAGGCGGCGGGGTGGGATATCTCTCCCCTCGAGGCGGGGGAGGAGGCGGATTTCCTTGGCGCTCCAATGCTCGAGGGCGGAATTCCACGTCGCGCTCGATGGTGATCCGAGTCTGGCTGCGGCTAGCAGCCGGCTCCTTGTCTTTCCTTGCGCGGGTGCCGCTTGCAGTCGGCGACCGGGATGTCGCGGCATGCTCTCGGCATGGGGGAGGACTCTCAGCGCGGGCGCCGGCTTCATGCCATTCTGCGGCCATGTCGATCAGCTGCTGGATGCGCCTCGTCATGTAGGGGAGCTCATCAGCCCCCAGCCCATTTAGCTCTTCAGCGGCCGCCTGAGCAGCTCGCAGATTCTCTAGCGGTGTGGCGTAGACGGGGCGGTCTGCCCCCAGCATGCTGGCGATGGCTGCGCCGCGCTTCTTAACGAGGCCGGCTCGGCTCGTCCCGCCATGAGGCAGCGTACCGAAGGCGGCGTGGTCGACTTCGCGATGGTGAGCCTCGGTGAGGCATCTCATGGAGTTTATCTTCTGACCCTCCGCGATGAGGGCAAGGCGGCGTGCCTCCAGGGTCTCGGCGTCGGCGTCGGCCGGGATGGGGACGGTCAAGTCATGCATCGCCGCTTGTAGGGCATCGTGGGCGTTCTCGCTCGAGTCGGCGACGTGGCTGATGACCAGCACCTCAGTGACAGCGCTGCTGCCGCTGTCAGCTCGAGGGAGAGGGTCGTTGAAGACTACCACGTCGGAGGGGTAGGCGTCGAGCGACGCCGTGTCGAAGTCGACAAGCATCGGGTCGGTGGAGCCGACCGACTCCAAGTCTACAGCAAGCTCGCTAGAGACGTGAAGTTGGTCGAGGAGGCTGACGAGGCGACTCTCGGGGTAGCATGTGCCCGCGTCGGATGAGGGCTCGTCGGAGATGTGGGTCTCGCCAAGAAGATCAGCTAGGCAGCTCGCGGCGCAGGCGTCGTCAACGCCTTGCAGCGCGTCGGGGGAAGCGCCATCGGGTGCGGCAGGCTGGCTGCGCTCGCGGGGGAGGAAAAGGGTTCCCGTCCAGAACAAGTCTCCGGACGACGGTGCACCTGGCCCCACGGTGGGCGCCAAATGTCGGGTGGTGGGTGCGACATATGCCAACGGGTGGCTTATCATTGTGGGAGCCAGTAAGACGTTGCCGGTGCCTGGAAACGGGATGAGGCGAAGACATGCACGCCGGCGAATCTTACCCAGGTTCGGGGCTCTTCGTGGAGATAACACCCCTAGTCCTGCTCTACGGGGTCTCCGCATGATCACTAGATCAAGACAAGTAGCTACAAGTGCTCCTTGAGCTGTCTGGCTAGAGGAAGAAGAAGGGCTAGGCTAGCTCTCCTTTTCTCTGTATGTGTGTGTGCGACTCTATGAGATCCACCCTTTGCATGGGTGTCCCGGGGGGTTCATATAGGCCTACCCCCAGGGGTACAATGGTAATCCGGCTGGGCGCGGGTCCCAGCCGTCAGTGTCTATACTCGCCGGCGTCTCCGCCGGTCATTGGGGCCCGCCGACTGGTGGGTCCCGCCGGCTGCCGGCTTCTTGGCCGGCACGCCGGCCCCACCGCATGGGGGCTTTGCCGGCGGCTGGTTACTGTGGCCTCGCCTCTGATGACGAGGGCTTTGTCGAGGTAAGCGTGGCTACAGCGTTGCCTCCTTGCGAGCTCTCATTGTAGCCTTACCTCATCTTGTCTCCTTAATGGGGCGCGTGCTTCGAGGGAGGGAGGTGGCCGGCTATTGGGAGCCGGCCACATCCCTGGCCGACTAGAGGAGGCCGGGCCGTCTACAGATGTCTCTCTGGCAAAGGGGCCCGCCGCCCGCGGGCCGTACTGACAGCCTGTCGTGGGTGGTGTCATGGTCAACATGGCAACAGTGCCGCGTCGGACGGGGGATGGCCGACCCGTATGGCGCACTGTGGGCATGCATGCTCCGGGATTCAGGGGTGGTAGGCTTTACTGTAGCCATGCCCCATCTCGTCACCATTGTGGGGGTGCAGTCCTTGTCGGGTGGTAGGTGCGACATATGCCAACGGGTGGCTTATCATGGTGGGTGCCAGTAAGACGTCGCCGGTGCCTGGAAACGGGATGAGGCGAAGACATGCACGCCGGCGAATCTTACCCAGGTTCGGGGCTCTCCGTGGAGATAACACCCCTAGTCCTGCTCTGCGGGGTCTCCGCATGATCACTAGATCAGAAAGAGTAGCTACAATTGCTCCTAGAGCTGTTGGGTTCAAGGGAGAAGAAGAGCAAGGCTAGCTCTCACTTCCCTCTCTCTATGGTGTGTGTGTAACTCTAAGAAGCCAACCCTTTGCATGGATGCCCCGGGGGGTTTATATAGGCCTACCCCCCGGGGGTACAATAGTAATCCGGCTGGGCGCGGGTCCCAGCCGTCAGTGTCTGCGCTCGCCAGCTTCTCCGCCGGCCATTGGGGCCCGCCGACTGGTGGGTCCCGCCGGCTGCCGGCCTCTTGGTCGACAGGCCGGCCCCACTGCCTAGGGTCTTGTCGGCGGCTGCTTACTGTAGCCTCGTCCCTGATGACGAGGGCTTCGTCGAGGTAAGCGTGGCTACAGTGTGCCGCCTCAGAGGGCTCTCACTGTAGCCTTACCTCGTCTTGTCTCCTTAATGTGGCACATGCTTCGAGGGAGGGGGTAGCCGGCTTCTAGGGGCCGGCTACGCCCTTGGCCGACTGGGGGAGGCCGGGCCGCCTTCGCGCCTCTCTCTGGCTAAAGGGGCCCGCCGCCAGTGGGCCGTACTAGCGTCTGTCGTGGGTGACATTGAGGCCAGCATGGCTACAGTGCCGAGCCGGACGGGAGATGGCCATCCCGTACGGCGTCCTGTGGCAATGCCTGCCTCGGGCTTCGGGGGTAGTGGGCCGCACTGTGGCCACACCCCGTCTCGTTACCGTTATGTGGGTGTAGTTTTGGCGGGTGCGGTCTTGGCCGGCTTCTTGGAGTCGGCGCTCTTTGTGGCCGGCTCTGGGGGGTCGGCGTTCCTCATGGCCGGCTTTAGGGAGTCGGCGTTCTTCATGGCCGGCTTTAGGGAGTCGGCGTTCTTCATGGCCGGCTTTGGGGAGTCAGCATCCTCTATGGCCGGCTTCCTGGAGTCGGCCATCCCGTGGTTATCTTGGGGGGAGGTTGCTGAGGCTGGGTCGCCTTCTGAGAGTCGGCTTCAGAGGTAGCCAACCAGGGAAGGCGGCCCAATGCTTTGAATGCTTGAAGGCTCAAATGGCCTGATAATTTTTGAAGAGCCAGGGGCAGTCGGTTAGGCTACCCGTGGCTATTTACTCCGACAGTAGTTCCCGAAGCTGATTGAGCTTCGAGGTTGGGTGGGAGTCGAGAAGCTCGGTCAGCTTCCTATCTTGACGAGCCGGCAGCTGGGAGCCGACTTTGGTTGGGCGCGCCGTCTCGGCCAAAAATTTTGGAGTCGGAGGGCGGGAGCTCGCCCGCGCGTGCACCGGGCCGCGGGCCGGCCACTTGCCGCCTGCGAACCACGTGGCAAAAAAGCCTGCCAGCCCACGCGCGCGACGGGACGTCGCCACAGGTTGGGAGCCCGCCACGCCCACGCCCGGGCCCAGGCGTAGATTCTCTGCGGCCCGAAGCCGCCCGCACGTATCCCTGCGGCGGTTTCGGCATGCTTTTAGGGCGTAATAATCGCGAGGCGTGGGGGGAGTGGGTGCAGTTAATCCCATGTCTCACCCCACGTCCGGCCTCCCCGGCTTCACCTTGCGAAGCTATAAGTAGGGGGAGGGGGAGGGCGGCAGGCCTCGCACGCTCCTCCTCCTTCCACCATCTTCTTCCTCCTACCCTTTCTTGCAACAGCGCCTCGCCGCCGCGTTCTTCCACCACTCGCTCCTCCGCCGCCGAGCTCGTTCTCGCCAGCCCCACGCCACGATGCAGTATGGCCGGGATTGGGACGGCTCCAACGTCCACGAGGATCACGTCGAATTCCTCCGCAAGACGCGGCGGCTGCCCGACGCGGACAAGGTGGAGGTCCGTCTTGCGCCGGCGAAGGAGATTACGCCGGAGCCGCGGGAAGGCGAGCGGGTAGTCTTTCGCTCGCTTTTTTTGCGCGGCATCGGCCTGCCCGTGAGCGCTTTCTTCCGCTCTTGGCTCGAGTTCTACCAGCTCCAGCCGCACCACCTCCCCCCGAACACGGTGGTGCTGCTGTCCGCCTTCGTCACCTTGTGCGAAGGCTACCTCGGCGTCCTCCCTACCCTCGAGCTCTGGGGGGAGTTCTTCCAGTCCAAGCTGGGCACGCGCATGCAAGGCGTGCCGGCTCAGAGTGGCGCCTTCATCGCGATGCGGAGGGTGGCTGCCGATAACCCCTTCCCCGTCATCACGCTGATCCAGTCGGTAAAGTTATGGCAAAAGTCATACTTCTACGTGAGGAACGTCGCCCCGCAGGGCGACTACGTCAATCTGCCGGCTTACGTAGCTGGCCCACCGGCGGGCAGGCGGCCCCAGTGGTCCTACCGGGCCGTGACGCTGACGGCGGCTGGAAACGCAGCCGTCGCCCGAGTTCGAGCGATGATCCAGTCGGAGGGCTTGTCGGGGCCCGACCTGCTGGCCGCTTTCGTCACGCGCCGGGTACTCCCGCTCCAGAGCCGCCCTCATCTGATCTGTCAGATGAGCGGCCAGCTCGATCCGAGCTGGATGTGTACCAAGGACATGCCGCACGACGAGGTGGCCTATATGGTGAACTACCTTGCGAACTGCAAACTCTCCGCAGCGTGGCAGTTCGGCAAGGAGCCATATTGCCGAGCCAATCCGCCGCCCACGGTATGTTCTCCTTCTCTCTTCTCCTTCTCTCAGTTTTGTCGCCGAGTTCCTTTTGGCCGACTCTGACCAGTCGGCTTGCCTCGACAGAGCCCTCTTCTTCGGCCTGCAGGTGGGTCGGACGCGGAGCACCGATTCGTCCCGGACCGGACGGAGCACGATCTGGAGGACCCCGACTTGGGGGCGGCTGCTATGGACGACAACACCGAGCCGGGTGGTGGCCAAGCCGGCGGCGAAGCAGACGGCTCCGGGCTTGGAGTCAGCTTTGACGACTGGCCGGACGATGACGAGGCCGAAGTTGTCCCGCGCCGTCAGCCGGCGTCTGGCCGTGGCGCGGGTTCCTCCGCTGCGCCGCCTGCTCGGGGCGGCGGGCAAAAGCGTCGTGCCGCGCAGGGTTTGTTCGGCAGTCAGTCGAAGAAGCCCCGAGGCGGGGCAGCGGCGACTAGGCGGGAGGAGGCGGCCGCGAAGGCGGCTCGCTTCCGCAAGGCAGTGAAGCAACCGCAGACGGTGTCGGCGTAAGTTCAAACTCCTTCGTGTACTCTTTTTTTCTTTTCTCTGGTGGCTCCTGAATCCTTGTCTTTTTCTCCAAACAACCAGAGCTCCATTGTCGCTCGAGCGGGCGGCTGCCGCCTCCGTCGTTGAGTCGCCGAGGGGATCGGGGAGAACCACTCGCCGCGTGGACCCCCGTGCCGACCTTCAGGCGGCGACGGAACGGAATGCGCGGGAGGTGCGGGAGGAGCGGGAGGCGCGGGAGGCGGAGGCACGGAAGGCGGCCGCCGCCCAGGCGGTGCAGGAGGAGGAGGCGGCGAAGGGGCGCGCCGACGCCGCAGCCAAGGCCCAAGCGGAGGCTGCAGTTGCGGCGATGGCGGAGGGGGCCTTGTTGGTCACCCCACTGCGCGTCGTAGCTCCTGGGGCCCCGGAGCCTCCGCCAGAAGAAGCTGGCGGTGACCAGCCGGGGCTGGAGAGGGATGACGACGTCATCATCCTGGAGAGGGCGCCGGTGCCGACCCCGCCGAATGGGGCGGCTCAAGGCGGCCGGCCTGATCTGCTGCCTGCGCAGTCGGCGGGGGGCGAGCCGGCCGCGAGGACTGAGCTGGCGGTCCGGATGCCGCCGAGCCAGCGCGCGGGGAAGGCTGCGTCAGAGCCACAGAAGGCTGCGTCGGAGCCGCAGCCGGCCGCGGGCTCCAGCTCGTCGGCCCAGGATGTGGAGGTGGCCAGCGCCACCTCGGGGTGGACGCCGGGCGGAGGGACGGCCGTGATGAATGTGGCCGCGCAGGACGTCCGGACCCGGCTCCAGGCCCAGGCTACGGCGCTGAGGCGATACACCGACGAATTCCTTGCGACGCGGGCGGCCATCCGGGTTAGTCTTCTTGTCTTGCTTCTTCTTGATCTTGGTTTCTTCCGTGGGGGCGCGTCAGCGCACCCACTGGGTGTAGTCCCCGAGTTCCGAGTCGGCTGCTGAGCAGGCGGCTTGGAACTTCTTAGTGGATTTGGCTTTGTTATTCTTGTTCTTACTTCGATCTTCTGCCTATCTTGCAGGACTACCACAATCTTCGCGCGGCTGCCTTCAACTCCTAGGCTCGGGAGCTGACCCAGAAGACCGCCGACCTAACTGAGAGCCAGGGTAAGTGCTTTGTTCTTTATCTCACGTGGGGGCGCGTCAGCGCACCCACTGGGTGTAGTCCCCGAGATTCGGGCCGACTGCTGAGCAGTCGGGTCGGATCTTCCTTGACGACTTCCTCTTATTGTTTCTTCTTTTTCTGCCGTCCCTGCAGCGGCCAACGCCAGTCTGAGGGCACAGCTGGGGGGTCTCAGACTGCCCTTCGTGCCAAGGAGGCCGAGTTTGCCGCCTTGGTGCAGGAACATGACCGCCTGGCCAAGAGGTTGGCCGACCAGGAGGAGGGCCACAAGGCGGCTCTGAAGGCGGTGCAGGACCGCGAAGCCGCCCTCCAGGCCGAGTACGAGACATAAGCGGCTGGCTGGGCTGAAGCAAAGCAGACTCTGATCAATGGCTATGGCCAGATCGAAGATCTGGTTGACGGTAAGCCGCCTACTTCTTCGTCCTTTCTTGCCGTCTGCCGCTTTTGGCTCGTTTTCTGACTTGGTGTTTTCTCTTCTTTCTCTTTCTTTCTTGCGCAGAGTACTTCCCTGGCTACTCTACCGCCGCCAACCAGATCATCGAGGCCCGCCGCCAAGCACGAAGGCAGGCTGGCGTCGAGATTGCACCAAACGCTGGCCGTTTGCTGGAGGAGCAGCTCTTGGCGATCCAGGCCCATCTCCAGCCGGCTCACCGACTGCTCCACCGGCTTCAGCGTGTCAGGGCGCAAGTATTGGCCGCCCTCTGGCCCAGCGAAGTGGTTCCCCGCACCCCCAGTCGGACTACCGACTGGCTGGAGGTGGCGGTCGGTCGCTTCGAAGCCTGGAAGGCCTCGGCGGCTCGGTCCGGCGCCAGGCGGGCGCTGGAGTTCATCAAGGCCTGGTACCCCGGCCTGAGTCTGGACCAGCTGGCTACCTGGCGGCAGCAAGCCGACATGGAGCTGGAGCCGGCGCGGCCGGCTATCATCCGGCGGGCTTCGGCGATCGCCGACTACACCGACACCAGCGTCTTCGCCCCTGAGGTAGATGACAACGGTGTCGCCCAGCCAGAGGAGTGGTTCGGGCTGAACCCGGCAGACGGTGAAGACTCGGTAGAGGAGATCGACTCCAGCGACGAAGGCGAGGAGGAGGATGAGGAGGAGGAGGAGGGTGAACACGCCGAGCCGGATGGTGGAGCGGCCGACCAGCCTCAGCCTGACCGCGCCTCCAGCACCACGTCACGCACGGGTGCGTCGCCTGCCACCGGTGGTGACCAAGCCGAGACCCGCCAGCCGGCCACTCCTTCAGCAGGCGACGCCATCTCCACCGACCAGCCTGGCTCCCGCACCGCACCTTAGTATAGTCTGCTATCTTTTATTTTCCTGTCTTGTCACTTTTGGAACAATATTCTGTTAAGTCTGCACAATTCCACCCACTGGGGGTGTATTCGAACTATGTCGATTGCCGGCCTGTTGGGGGCTTTATATGTATATATGACTATGCATGTGTTTGGCTTTTCCTCGTTCTTTGCTTTTCATCCTTCAGTTGTTTCCTTTGCCGCCCTCCCTTGGTTGCCGCCTCCCCAGTCAGACAGTTGCTCTGCAATCTGTGGCTGGAGAAGTGCTTGGCCAATTGGGAGGGCAAGTAATCTAGCTTTGTTGGATTATAGCCAAGTGTTTAGGAAGCCGGCCAGCCGGCTGTTCTGACAGCCGGCAGGCGTGGGTGGAGGCTGTCTTTTTGCTATATAAGTTCGTTAGTCCTTAGCCGTTTTTTGTGTAGGCATCCTTTCTGCCTTGGCTCTTGCTAGTCGGACAGTCGGTTCTTCGAGCTGCGACTTTCAACAAGAGAGGACTCGGAGCCGGCACACTACTTGTCTGACTTCAGGTATAACTTTTAATATAGCTCAAGGCGGCCAGTCCCCGGGCCGACTAGTCGAACCCGGTGCCAGACAAGAAATCAAATGTAATAATACATTCATGGATATGACACTCGTCACTCATAGATAAATAAAGGCAGTCCCCGAGTGCTCCTCGGGGAGCCTGTTGTTTCATACTTAATACAAAAGGGTAGCTTGATACATACTGCTTTCAACTGTAAAATCTTCTCAGGAGATTCACGTTCCATGGGCGCTCCGACTCCTTGCCGGAGTCGTCCCTCTTGCGTGCTCTTGGTTTTTGCGCGTCGATCAGGTAGTAGGAGTCGTTGCCTAGTGCCTTGCTGATGACGAAGGGGCCTTCCCAAGGGGCCGAGAGCTTGTGCTGGCCGGCTGTTCGCTGGGTCAGCCGAAGCACAAGGTCGCCCTCTTGGAAGGATCTTGGCTTGACCTTGCGGTTGTGGTAGCGGCGCAACCCTTGCTGGTAGATAGCGGACCGGCTGAGTGCTAACAGCCGGCCTTCTTCTAGTAGGTTGACGCCGTCTTCTCTTGCTTCCTTGGCCTCCGCCTCCGTGTACATGGTGACCCGAGATGAGTCGAACTCGATGTCGGTTGGGATGACAGCCTCGGCACCATATACAAGGAAGAACGGAGTGAAGCCGGTTGACTTGTTGGGGGTGGTGCGCAGACTCCAGAGGACAGCCGACAGCTCATCAAGCCAGCAGCCGGCCGATCGCTCCAGTGGTACAACCAGTCGCGGCTTGATGCCGGAGAGGATGAGTCCATTTGCTCGCTCGACCTGGCCGTTTGACTGCGGGTGGGCAACGGACGCTAAGTCCAGTCGGATACCCTGCGTCGCGCAGAAACGTGCCAGTGCTCCTTTGGCAAAGTTCGTGCCATTGTCGGTGATGATGCTGTGCGGCACACCGTACCGAGTAGTGATGTCGGTGATGAATGTTACGGCAGTCAGCCCATTCAGCTTCTTGATCGGCTTCGCTTCGATCCACTTCGTGAACTTGTCCACGGCGACAAGCAGATGTGTCAAGCCGCCGCGGGCTGTCTTGAAAGGGCCCACCATGTCCAGTCCCCAGACGGCAAAGGGCCAGGTGAGGGGAATGGTCTTGAGTGTAGAAGCCGGCAGGTGTTGCTTGGAACTGAAGACTTGGCATCCTCTGCAGCTCTTGACTATCTCTTTGGCATTTTCCAAGGCAGTCGGCCAAAAGAAACCATGGCGGAAAGCCTTGGCCACAAGTGATCTTGAGGCTGCGTGGTGGCCGCATTCGCCTTGGTGGATATCCTTGAGGATTGCCACTCCTTCTTCTGGCTCGACACAGCGCTGGAAGACTCCAGTGACGCTGCGCTTGACAAGCTCTCTGTTGATTATTGCATATGCTCCGGCTCGTCGTTGCACTAGTCTTGCTGAGATCTCATCAGCCGGCAGCTCTCTGCTGACTAGGAATCTGAGGATGGGCTGGGCCCAAGATGGAGCTGTGACTTCTTCTTCTGTTAGTGTAGCCACCATGACTCGGGTGGGTGGGTCGGGAGGCGTGGAATTGGAGTCGGCCACCGCTTCTTGCGTTGCTGCAGTCCCCGGGCCGACTGTTGTAGTCCCCGGGCCTGGTTCTGAAGTCCCCGGGCCGGGTGCGACTACGGCAGTCGGCGGGCCAGTTGTTGAAGTCTCCGTGCCGCCTGCGGGGTTCCTCCAGTCGGATCCGGCTGCATCTGGCACAGGCGGTACGAAGATAGAGTCTGACTCTGGAGATGGCTTGATGGATGGCTTGAGGAGGCGTTGGAGGGAGACGCCAGTCGGTATGGCTTGTCGGGTGGAGCCGATCCATGCTAGGGCATCTGCTTGGTCGTTGTCGGCCCTTGGCACATGAAGGAACTCGCACCCTTCGAAGTACCCGCTGATCTGCTGGACGAGGAATCGATAGCTCGCCATGTTCGCGTCCTTGGCGTCCCAGTCGCCAGACGACTGCTGGACCAGCAAGTCTGAGTCGCCATAATACAGGATCCGGCGTATGCCGAGCTCTTTGGCTAGCCGGAGCCCATGTACGAGCGCCTCATACTCGGCCACGTTGTTGGAGGCGGCGAAGTGGATCTGCAGCGTGTATCTGAGCTTGTCGCCTTTGGGAGAGGTGAGGACGATGCCAGCTCCCAAGCCGGTGCGCATCTTGGACCCGTCAAAGTGCATCCGCCAATGGGTAGAGTCGGGAGCCGGTGGTAGGTACTGGGTCTCGGCCCAGTCGACGAGGAAGTCGGCCAGTGCTTGGGACTTGATGGCGGTGCAGGGTTGGTAGAAGATCATGTATGGTGCCAATGCGATGGCCCACTTAGCCACCCGGCCGGATGCATCCCGGCTGCCTATGATCTCGGCGAGCGGGGCGGTGCACACGACCGTGATGGGATGCTCTTGGAAGTAGGGCTTCAGCTTCTTGGCGACGAAGTACACCCCATAGCACATCTTCGGGTAGTGCGGGTAGTTTTTCTTTGAGCTGGATAGTACTTCGCTTAGGTAATACACCGGCCTCTGGACTAGCTGGGCTCGGCCTTCTTCCGGGCGCTGGACCACAACAACTGTACTGACCACTCGGCTAGTCGCGACAATGTAGAGGAGCATGGGCTCCTTCTCAGTCGGCGCTGCCAGGACAGGCGGAGTGGTCAGCATCTTCTTCAACTCATGGAAAGCTTGGTCGGCTTGGTCATTCCACTCGAAGTGAGTGGACTTCTTCATGAGTCGGTACAGGGGGAGAGCCTTCTCTCCTAGTCGGCTGATAAAGCGATTTAGGGAGGCCCAGCACCCGGTGAACTTTTGCACATCTCGCAATTTGGTGGGAATCTCCATCCTCTCGATGGCCTTGATCTTCACAGGGTTGCACTCGATGCCGCGTTCGGAGACCAGGAAGCCTAGCAGCTGGCCGGCTGGTACTCCGAACACGCATTTCTCGGGGTTGAGCTTGATTTGGAATCGGCGCAAGTTGGCGAATGTTTCTTTGAGATCTTTGAGCAGGGTGCCGCGCTTCTCTGTCTTCACCACAATGTCGTCTACATAGACGTGGGCATTTCTGCCGAGTTGCTTGAGGAGGCATTTCTGCATGCAACGCTGAAAAGTGGCACCGGCATTCCTCAAGCCGAATGTCATAGTCAGGTAACAGAAAGCTCCAAATGGTGTGATGAAGGCAGTCTTCAGGCGGTCTGCTGGGTCCAACTTGATCTGATGGTACCCAGAGTAGGCGTCCAAAAAACTCAACAGCTCGCATCCAGATGTGGAGTCTATCACTTGGTCAATCCGTGGCAAAGCAAACGGATCCTTGGGGCAGGCCTTGTTCAGGCTGGTGTAGTCTATACACATACGCCACTTGTTATTTTTCTTCAGTACCAGAACTAGGTTGGCAAGCCACTCTGGAAAAAACACTTCCATAATAAAGCCAGCGGCAAGGAGCCAGGCTATCTCTTCTCCTACGATTCTTCGCTTCTCTTCTGACAGTCGGCGGAGGGGCTGCTTGACCGGCTTCGCGTCGGCTCGGACATGTAATTTGTGCTCGGCGAAATCCTTCGGGACGCCCGGCATGTCCTTTGGGGACCATGCGAAGACATCTCGATTCTCACAGAGGAAGTCGACGAGCTCGCCTTCCTATTTACTGTCCAGGTTTGCCCCAATGACAGCAAACCTTTCCGGGTTCTCCGGGTCCAGGGGTGTCTTTTTCGTCTCTTTGGCCGGCTGGAAGGAGCCTTGTGCATCACAGTCTTTGGGATTGGGGGACAGGGCCGGCTGCTTGCCGGCCATGGCCACAACCCGCTCCATCATCTTCTTTTCTTCTGCTACCACGAGTGACTCGGCCAGCCGGCTACTAGCCATGGCGCACTCGATGGACTTCTTGTAGTCGCCGGCTACCGTGATGATCCCCTTCGAGCTCGGCATCTTCATCTTCAGGTAGGCGTAGTGGGGCACAGCCATGAACTTGGCCAGAGCAGGTCGGCCAAGCAAAGCATGATAGGGGCTCTCCAGATCCACTACCTCGAACCAGATCGCTTCTCGGCGAAAATGGTCTTTGTCTCCGAAGAGAACATCCATCTTAATCTTGCCGATCGGGGAGCAAGACAAGCCGGGGACGATGCCATGGAACACGGTCCGGCTTGGCGTAAGCTGCTTTCCCTTGATGTTCAGCTTCTCCATGGTATCGCGGTACAGTATATTGATACTGCTTCCGCCATCTATCAGGACGCGGGAGAATCGGGCAGCTCGCCTCTCCGTCGCGAGGGTGACATCCAAGACTAGTGCATAGGAGCCAGGGGATGGCATCACCTCTGGGTGGTCGGCCTGGCTCCAGTTGATTGGCTTCTCTGACCAGTGCATGAACTCGGGGGCGCTAGAGGCGACTGCGTTGACCTCTTGATGCTGAGGGCGCCGACTACGCTTGTCTTCGGCTTGGCTGGTGAAGACGACGTAGGCGGCGTGCTCTTCAGGGAACTCATCTTGGATGGCTCCGACTGCCGGCCGAGCCGCCGGCTGCTGGGGGGCTGGAGGCGGCGGGCCGGGAGGCGGAGGCGGCACCAGCCCTTCGCTCTTGGAGATTCGTGTGAGCCAGTGGCATTTTCAGGTCGTGTGGTTGGATGGCTTCGCGCCGCTGTGGAACTTGCAGGGGGTGTCGAGAGCCTGCTCGTAAGAGAAAGCCGGCTGCCAAGCCGGCCTGCCACCCTTCTTCTTGGAAGCAGGCCGCTCCTCGGGCTGCTCATCTTCAACTGTGGCCACCTGCCGACTGGTGGAAGGCGGCATGGGGGCCTTGCGCTTGTGATCGTTCTGGTAGGGGCGCCGATTGGAGTCGCCAGCCGGCGTCTTTGGAGCCGGAGCGAGCACCTTTCCAGAGGCGTCCACTCGGAGCTCGGTCTTCATCGAGGAGTCGGCCGTGGCGTACTTGTCCGCGATGATCAGCAGTTCGTTGAGGGTAGCCGGCTCGTCACAGAGTAGTCGGTGCTTGAGGAGGGTGCCCTCTCGGCACCCGGCGGTGAAGTACTCGATGGCCTGAACCTCGTGCACCCCCTCGCAGGAGTTGCGGAGCTCGGCCCACCGCGTGAAATAGTCGCGGGTCGACTCGTTGGGCCCTTGGACGCATAGGGAGAGCTAGCGAGGCTTGGGAGGCCGCTTGTACGTGCTGGTGAAGTTGCGGACGAAGACTTCCGTCCAGCCAGCTGTTGATGTTGTAGGGCTTGAGGCTGTTGAGCCAGGTGCGCGCCGTGCCTTGCAGCATGAGGGGGACGTACTTCACAGCCACGCACCGATTGTCGTTGGCTATGCTGACAGCAGTGGAGTAGTCGATGAGCCAATCTTCCGGCTTCACCGAGCCGTTGTACTTGGGCGTGTCTCTGGGGAGCGAGAACCCTTTGGGGAAGGGCTCGTCGCGGATGCGGGGGCCAAAGCATGGCGGGCCGACATCGTCTTCTTCTTCTAACGCCAGGGATCGAGTAAGGCGGTCGATCCGGTGGCGGGCGTCATTCTCGCCGACTCCTTCTCGGCGGCCTAGTCGGTCACCAAGAGTCGGGTGCGTGACGGGCGGCGGGGTGAGACATTTCTCCCTTCGAGGCGGGGGAGGAGGCGGATTTCCTTGGCGCTCCACCGCTCGAGGGCGGCCTTCCGCGTCGCGCTCGATGGTGATACGAGTCCGGCCGCGGCTTGCAGCCGGCTCCTTGTCTTTCCTCTGGCGGGCGCCGCTCGCAGTCGGCGAGCGGGACGTCGCCTCATGCTCCCGGCGCGGGGGATGACTATCGGCGCGGGCGCCGGCTTCGTGCCATTCTGCAGCCGCGTCGATCAGCTGCTGTATCCGTCTTGTCATGTAGGGGAGCTCGTCAGCTCCCAGCCCATTTAGCTCTTCGGCGGCCACCTGAGCGGCTCGCAGGTTCTCGAGCGGGGTGGCGTAGACGGGGTGATCTGCCCCCAGCACGCTGGCGATAGTCGAGCCGCGCTTCTGGACGAAGCCGGCTCGGCTCGGCCCGCTAGGCGGCGGCGTACCGAAGGCGGCGCGGTCGACTTCGCGCTGGTGGGCCTCGGTGAGGCGTCTCACGGAGGCTATCTTCTGGCCTTCCGCGACGAGGGCGAGGCGACGTGCCTCCAGGGTCTCGGCGTCGGCGTCGGCCGGGATGGGGACGGAGAGGTCGTGCATCGCCGCTTGCAGGGCGTCGTGGGCGTTCTCGCCCGAGTAGTCGACGTGGCTGATGACCAACACTGCGGCGCCTCGAGGCAAACGCCATCGGTCGCAGCAGGCTGGCTGCGCTCGCGGGGGAGGAAGAGGGTTCCCGTCCAGAACAGGTCTCCGGACGACGGTGCACCTGGCCCCACGGTGGGCGCCAAATGTCGGGTGGTAGGTGCGACATATGCCAACGGGTGGCTTATCATGGTGGGTGCCAGTAAGACGTCGCTGATGCCTGGAAACGGGATGAGGCGAAGACATGCACGCCGGCGAATCTTACCCAGGTTCGGGGCTCTCCATGGAGATAACACCCTGTGACACCAAAAAAATTTATTTGGTTTTATCAAAATCTTTATTTGATTTGAAGGAGGTTATTTAAATTTTGTTTTTTTAAGGGACTCTCCTTCTCAAAAACTTTCTTTTTATGACAAGTATTTTGTTTGGTTTCACCCAAGACTTGATCTTTGGTCTTGGAGGTTTTTCATCTTATGTTGGCTCAACACAAGTGTTTTTCCTTGGGAAAGCTTTTGAAAATCTTTTCTTTTTAAAATAGCCCTATTGCTTATGGAGTGATCCTTTCCCCTTTCAAAATCTCCTCTTGCCATGACATAAGTGGAAATCCCCTCCCAAAAGCCATCTCCCCTCTTTGTGTCAAGATATACTTCAAGTCCAGCAAGTTGAACTCCCCCATGATTTTATTTCCATTTATTTCTTATCAAAAACTTTTTCTGTCCTCTATTTTGACCCTTGGAGATTTACAAAGGAACTACTATTTCTCCTTTGAGTTTTGCCTCCAAACAAATTTCCCTGGCTAGTCCTTAGAACCCTCAACCCAGATCCATGAAGATCCACTGGTCTCCAGTTCAAAATTTTCAAAATGTGCTTGCTGCAAGTTTGGGCCATTTTTGTCAAATTTGATGAAATTCATTTGTTTCCTTCTCCTAAAACTCTGAGAAAATTCAGGCAGCCTCTGGATGCATCGAGAGGTCACCTCACCAAGTCCCAGCTCCAGAAAAAAATTCCTCATGCCAAATCATATCGTCGAACACCTGAAGGGCACTGTTACTGTCAAAGTTCAGTGTTCAGAGATACAATTTCAGAGCCACTGTCATTTTCTTCAGAACCTCTCCTCGATCTCGCCAGTAGCCGCGATGGCGCCTTGCTCCCTGTTCCTTCCTTCTTATCCCTGCGCCGCACGATCGCCTGGAAGCTTGCGGGCGTCGGCGACGAGCTGGCAGAGGTGCGCCTCCCCGTGAGTGGCAGCAGCAGCGCCCATTGCGGCTGCCAGAGTGGCGCAGCGTTGGACGGCGCCGTCCAGCACCGCCCAAGCCACCAGAGGCCACCGCGTGGCCCTGTGCACGCTGCAGGGCCGTCGTCGTGAACTGGAAGGCGCGGAGGGCGCTCCCTGCCGCCGTCGTGCCCGTACGGCCGTTCCGTCGAGGACCAGCGCATTACCCCCAATCCGGCCGAGGTTTAGCGGAGAAACGGTGTCAGTGGACCACCACGAAGATGCCAAGTCGCCTAAACCTCTTGCCCAACCCCTGCCTCGCCGTAATTGCTCGCCGACATTATCCCGTTCACGGCCACCTCCTCAGATCGCCTATAAAAGGAGGTCCCGAGCTCGCACTCGGACCCGCACCATCTCTACACACCACAAGTACCACAGCAAGCCACTGGAAGAGCCCCGAGGGAGTCTTCTTCCCCAACTCCGGTCGCCTCGACCTGCTTCGGGATCCAGCACGATTCACTCCCGTGCGTGCACCCCTGCCTCTCAGCTCATTCCAGTAGTCTCCTAATGCATCCACATCTCTGACCCGCACACCAATTTGAAGTTTGCAGCACCCATCGGAGAGCTCCACCCTCGCCCGAACCACCGTCCGCCGGAGATAGGGTCGCCGTCGACGTGGTGCTCGCCGACGGTCAAGTCCACCACCCACCGATGCGGAAGAACACCCTAAACCCGTAGGTACCCTCCGATCACCCTACCTCGCCGTGGATCGACGCCGGCGACCACCGCAGCCTTCGGGCGCCGGCGTCTTGGGACCCCCCTGTCAGCCTCTCTTTCCTTTCCCTTCGAACCGTTTTCTGAAGGCGCCTTCGGGCGAAGTGTGTTTTCTCTCTGGGCTAACGTATTTCCTACCGAAGCGTTTTCTGGTTTTTCAAACAAGCCCCTGGATCTTTTCTGTTTCATCACAGATTAGTCCTTGGACTAAAACCCTTATATATTTTTAACAAAAGATGCTTTTTGATTGATTCTTTTTCTATCAGTCTTATATTTTTGTCTAGCTTTTTATAGCATTTATTTGGAAAAAATTTGGAATAATTTTTATACGCGCAACGGTTTTCACGTTAGTATACGGTTTCGTTATATCGTAGGTTCCGGAGGAGGTGACGGAGCCACGAACTTCGCTGAACTAGACTCCGACTTCTCCGAACCAGGCAAGCATGTTTGAACCTTTGATATGATGAGTGTTTTGCATGTTTGCTTGAATAGCTCGTGCATGGCATATGAGCATCGGTGAGTGTGACGTTGCATGCAAGGCAACTAACCGTGTGCTTCGAAGTTTACTGTGATCTTTGATGAGAGATGACCTGATCATGTGGTGACATGAGAGGTAGTAAGATGGTATTGTTGTAGCATGCCAGTCTTATGTCATCCGATAAACTCCGACGTAGCCACGTTATCGTTTGTCCCCTCCCGTGCTGCCACATGTTTTCTGCAAAGAATACGGTTTAGTAAGTTGCAAACCTCTTTCCTTGTACACACCAAATAGAGGGGCCGGGATGAGGGTTCCATGGCCCTGGATTAAAGCCAGTCATCCAGTCAGGGGGCATGGGTGTTTCCGGTTGGGACCGAGAGGGGGGCACCCCTTAGAGCACGCGGTAAAAATCTGATCCCATGCTACGCGAGGTTGTAGCCTCCCCGTCTCAAAGTTTTTCTTGAACGTTGCTTGGGGTGATTCCTGGCATCGGAATGTGGAATGGGTGTGTACTGGTTAGACGTGTTTCTCCTAAAATACCGTAAACGGAACTAGTCCTTTGTGACTACTGAAATCCGTTGGCTGTGGTTAAGAGTACAAACTCTGCAGAGTCAAACCTTCCGAGTCATCGTGTCCATGGTCAAAGACCGTGGCCAGCATATCCATATCCATGTCAGTCCCTGTGTCAGTCTCCGTGGTAATACCTGGTGAACACGTTTGAGTGGTAAACCCGGTCAAACGTTATTCCTGTGGATGGACTAACCATTTTATTATTTCGTACCTGAGTATTTCCTTGGAAGGACTTAACTTCACGAGCTACTGGAATATTAAGTTATGAAATATAAGCCCTTTATGTGATGTCGCTCAGACGTCCGACTGTGGCACTCTCGTTATTTACTTTTGATATAAGCCCTTTATGTGATGTCGCTCAGACGTCCGACTGTGGCACCCTTGTCATTTACTTTCAATATAAGCCATTTATGTGATGTCGCTCAGACGTCCGGCTGTGGCACTCTCGTTATTTACTTTTGATATAAGCCCTTTATGTGATGTCGCTCAGACGTCCGACTGTGGCACTCTCGTTATTTACCTTTGATATAAGCCCTTTACGTGATGTCGCTCAGACGTCCGACTGTGGCACGCACTGTCGTTTATATTCCATTATAAGCCCTTTATGTGGTGTCGCCTTGACGCCCGACTGCGGCAAATGTTAATTTATTTCTATCCTTTCGAGGAGTCATTTCAGACACTCGATTGGCATTCAGTATTACATTGGGATTTCGGGAGGACTACCGCCCGACTTCCTTTTTACTTCCCGCGCATTGCCATTTTATTATCTAAGTGCGCATTATTAATCTGTTCATATGCATCATGTTTGCATTTGTTATATCTTATGTCCAAACTGTCTTGCGAGTACTTTCATAGTACTCACCTGGCTTGTTGATTTGGCCAGATGTTGACGAAGGCGATCTCATGGATGAAGAGTTTGATAGTGAGTCCGACGCCTAGAGGAGTCCCAGTCAGTCCCGTGCGATCCTGGATTTTGGTCACTTGTATTATATACGCTTTCGCTACCCACAATAAGAGTCCTCGAGCCTCACTCAGACGCTCGATGAGCTGTAAGATTCAGGAGTCATGTCACCCACTTCACTGTGACATATCCACCGCCACTGTTATTACGAGTCAGTAGTTATGCCACCATACCCTTTGTGTCATATCCGCCTTTATGTTTATTATCGGCGTGCTTGTAATAAATTGTTGAGCAGTCTCCGCTCAACCTTGTATTATATTTAGTACTCCTGGATTTTTCTGTAATCAAGAAATTGTCTACCAGTAAGAAGGATTCTTCTCTACTGGTCCGTAAAAGGGATCGGTTTCTCAATAATGTTTTATTGGAAAACCGGTCGTGACAAACTTGGTATCAAAGCCAGGCTGACTGTAGGAAGCCACTAGGTGCGATCGCTAATCGGTTATTAGCGTTTTTAGTGCTTTTTCAGCATTATGCAAATGTAGCCATTTGTTGGGGAACGTAGTAATTTAAAAAAATTCCTACGCACACGCAAGATCATGGTGATGCATAGCAACGAGAGGGGAGAGTGTTGTCCACGTACCCTCGTAGACTGACAGCGAAAGCGTTATCACAACGCGGTTGATGTAGTCGTACGTCTTCACGATCCGACCGATCAAGTACCGAACGCACGGCACCTCCGAGATCTACACATGTTCAGCTCGATGACATCCCTCGAACTCCGATCCAGCCGAGTGTTGAGGGAGAGTTTCGTCAGCACGACGGCGTGGTGACAATGATGATGTTCCACCGACGCAGGGCTTCGCCTAAGCTCCGCAACGGTATTATCGAGGTGTAATATGGTGGAGGGGGGCACTGCACACGGCTAAGAGATCTCAAGGATCAATTGTTGTGTCTCTAGGGTGCCCCCCTGCCCCGTATATAAAGGAGCAAGTGGGAGGCAGCCGGCCAAGGGGAGAGGCGCGCCATAGGGGGGAGTCCTACTCCCAGAGTAGGAGTCCTCCTTTCCTTGTGGGAGTAGGAGAAGGGAAGGGGGAAGGAGAAAGAAGGAAGGGTGCGCCCCCCTTCCCTAGTCCAATTCGGACCAGACCATGGGGAGGGGTGCGGCCACCTTTTGAGGCCTTTCTCTCCTTTCCCGTATGGCCCATTAAGGCCCAATACGAATTCCCGTAACTCTCCGGTACTCCGAAAAATACCCGAATCACTCGGAACCTTTCCGAAGTCCGAATATAGTCGTCCAATATATCGATTTTTACATCTCGACCATTTCGAGACTCCTCGTCATATCCCCGATCTCATCCGGGACTCCGAACTCCTTCGGTACATCAAAACTCAATAAAACTGTCATCGTAACGTTAAGCGTGCGGACCCTACGGGTTCGAGAACTATGTAGACATGACCGAAACACGTCTCCGGTCAATAACCAATAGCGGGACCTGGATGCCCATATTGGCTCCCACATATTCTACGAAGATCTTTATCGGTCAGACCGCATAACAACATACATTGTTCCCTTTGTCACCGGTATGTTACTTGCCCGAGATTTGATCGTCGGTATCTCGATACCTAGTTCAATCTCGTTACCGGCAAGTCTCTTTACTCGTTCTGTAACACAGCATCCCGCAACTAACTCATTAGTCACAATGCTTGCAAGGCTTATAGTGATGTGCATTACCGAGTGGGCCCAGAGATACCTCTCCGACAATTGGAGTGACAAATCCTAATCTTGAAATACGCCAACCCAACAAGTACCTTTGGAGACACCTGTAGAGCACCTTTATAATCACCCATTTATGTTGTGACGTTTGGTAGCACACAAAGTGTTCCTCCGGTAAACGGGAGTTGCATAATCTCATAGTCATAGGAACATGTATAAGTCATGAAGAAAGCAATAGCAACATACTAAACGATCGAGTGCTAAGCTAACGGAATGGGTCAAGTCAATCACGTCATTCTCCTAATGAGGTGATCTCGTTAATCAAATGACAACTTATATCTATGGCTAGGAAACATAACCATCTTTGATTAACAAGCTAGTCAAGTAAAGGCATACTAGTGACACTCTGTTTGTCTATATATTCACACATGTATTATGTTTCCGGTTAATACAATTCTAGCATGAATAATAAACATTTATCATGATATAAGGAAATAAATAATACTTTATTATTGCCTCTAGGGCATATTTCCTTCAGTCTCCCACTTGCACTAGAGTCAATAATCTAGTTCACATCGCCATGTGATTTAACATTAATAATTCACATCACCATGTGATTAACACCCATAGTTCACATCTCTATGTGACCAACACTCAAAGGGTTTACTAGAGTCAATAATCTAGTTCACATCGCTATGTGATTAACACCCAAAGAGTACTAAGGTGTGATCATGTTTTGATTGTGAGATAATTTTAGTCAATGGGTCTGTCACATTCAGATCCGTAAGTATTTTGCAAATTTCTATGTCTACAATGCTCTGCACGGAGCTACTCTAGCTAATTGCTCCCACTTTCAATATGTATCTAGACCGAGACTTAGAGTCATCTAGATTTAGTGTCAAAACTTGCATCAACGTAACCCTTTACGACGAACCTTTTGTCACTTCCATAATCGAGAAACATATCCTTATTCCACTAAGGATAATTTTGATCGCTGTCCAGTGATCTACTCCTAGATCACTATTGTACTCCCTTGCCAAAATTAGTGTAAGGTATACAATATATCTGGTACACAGCATGGCATACTTTATAGAACCTATGGCCAAGGCATAGGGAATGACTTTCATTCACTTTCTATCTTTTGCCGTGGTCGGGCTTTGAGTCTTTACTCAATTTCACACCTTGTAACACAGGCAAGAACTCTTTCTTTGACTGTTCTATTTTGAACTATTTCAAAATCTTGTTAAGGTATGTACTCATTGAAAAACTTATCAAGTGTCTTCATCTATCTCTATAGATCTTGATGCTCAATATGTAAGCAGCTTCACCGAGGTCTATCTTTGAAAAACTCCTTTCAAACACTCCTTTATGCTTTGCAAAATAATTCTACATTATTTCTGATTAACAATATGTCATTCACATATACTTATCAGAAATGTTGTAGTGCTCCCACTCACTTTCTTGTAAATACAGGCTTCACCGCAAGTCTGTATAAAACTATATCCTTTGATCAACTTATCAAAGCGTATATTCCAACTCCGAGATGCTTGCACCAGTCCATAGATGGATCGCTGGAGCTTGCATATTTTGTTAGCACTTTTAGGATTGACAAAACCTCCTGGTTGCATCATATACAACTCTTCTTTAATAAATCCATTAAGGAATGTAGTTTTTTTATCCATTTGCCAGATTTCATAAATGCTGCAATTGCTAATATGATTCAGACAGACTTTAAGCATAGATACGAGTGAGAAACTCTCTCATCGTATTCAACACCTTGAACTTGTCGAAAACCTTTTGCGACAATTCTAGCTTTGTAGATAGTGACACTACTATCAGCGCCTGTCTTCCTCTTGAAGATCCATTTATTTTCAATGGCTTGCCGATCATTGGGCAAGTCAACCAAAGTCCATACTTTGTTCTCATACATGGATCCCATCTCAGATTTCATGGCCTCAAGCCATTTTGCGGAATCTGGGCTCACCATCGCTTCTTCATAGTTCGTAGGTTCGTCATGGTCTAGTAACATAACTTCCAGAACAGGATTACCGTACCACTCTGGTGCGGATCTTACTCTGGTTGATCTACGAGGTTCAGTAATAACTTGATCTGAAGTTTCATGATCATCATCATTAACTTCCTCACTAATTGGTGTAGGTGTCTCAGAAACTGGTTTCTGTGATGAACTACTTTCCAATAAGGGAGCAGGTATAGTTACCTCATCAAGTTCTACTTTCCTCCCACTCACTTCTTTCGAGAGAAACTCCTTCTCTAGAAAATTTCCGAATTTAGCAACAAAAGTTTTGCCTTCGGATCTGTGATAGAAGGTATACCCAACAGTCTCCTTTGGGTATCCTATGAAGACACATTTCTCCGATTTAGGTTTGAGCTTATCAGGATGAAACTTCTTCACATAAGCATCGCAACCCCAAACTTTAAGAAACGACAACTTTGGTTTCTTGCCAAACCACAGTTCATAAGGCGTCGTCTCAATGGATTTTGATGGTGCCCTATTTAACGTGAATGTAGCTGTCTCTAATGCATAACCCCAAAACGATAGTGGTAAATTGGTAAGAGACATCATAGATTGCACTATATCCAATAAAGTACGGTTATGACGTTCGGACACACCATTATGCTGTGGTGTTCCAGGTGGCGTGAGTAGTGAAACTATTTCACATTGTTTTAACTGAAGGCCAAACTCGTAACTCAAATACTCTTCTCTACGATGAGATCGTAGAAACTTTATTTTTCTTGTTACGATGATTTTCCACTTCACTCTGAAATTATATGAACTTTTCAAATGTTTCAGACTTATGTTTTATTAAGTAGATATACCCATATCTGCTCAAATCATCTGTGAAGGTGAGAAAATAACGATATCCGCCACGAGCCTCAATATTCATTGGACCACATACATCTGTATGTATGACTTCCAACAAATCTGTTGCTCTCTCCATAGTTCCGGAGAACAGCGTTTTAGTCATCTTGCCCATGAGGCACGGTTCGCAAGTATCAAGTGATTCATAATCAAGTGATTCCAAAATCCCATCAGTATGGAGTTTCTTCATGCGCTTTACACCAATATGACCTAAATGGCAGTGCCACAAATAAGTTGCACTATCATTATTAACTTTGCATCTTTTGGCTTCAATATTATGATTATGTGTATCACTACGATCGAGATCCAACAAACCATTTTCATTGGTGTGTATGACCATAGAAGGTTTTTATTCATGTAAACAGAACAACAATTGTTCTCTAACTTAAATGAATAACCGTATTGCAAAAAACATGATCAAATCATATTCATGCTCAACGCAAACACCAAATAACACTTATTTAGTTTCAACACTAATCCCGAAAGTATAGGGAGTGTGCGATGATGATCATATCAATCTTGGAACTACTTCCAACACACATCGTCACCTCGCCTTTTACTAGTCTCTGTTTATTCTGCAACTCTCATTTCGAGTTACTACTCTTAGCAACTGAACCAGTATCAAATACCGAGGGGTTGCTATAAACACTAGTAAAGTACACATCAATAACATGTATATCCAATATACCTTTGTTCACTTTGCCATCCTTCTTATCCACCAAATAGTTGGGTTAGTTCCGCTTCCAGTGAGCAGTCCCTTTGTAGTAGAAGCACTTAGTCTTAGGCTTAGGACCAGACTTAGGCTTCTTCACTTGAGCAGCAACTTGCTTGCCGTTCTTCTTGAAGTTCCCCTTCTTCCCTTTGCCCTTTTCTTGAAACTAGTGGTCTCGTCAACCATCAACACTTGATGTTTTTCTTGATTTCTACCTTCGTCGATTTCAGCATCACGAAGAGCTCGGGAATTACTTTCGTCATCCCTTGCATCCTATAGTTCATCACGAAGTTCTACTAACTTGGTGATGGTGACTAGAGAATTCTGTCAATCACTATTTTATCTGGAAGATAAACTCCCACTTGATTCAAGCGATTGTAGTACCCAGACAATCTGAGCACATGCTCACTAGTTGAGCGATTCTCCTCCATCTTTTAGCTATAGAACTTGTTGGAGACTTCATATCTCTCAACTCGGGTATTTGCTTGAAATATTAACTTCAACTCCTGGAACATCTCATATGGTCCATGACGTTCAAAACGTCTTTGAAGTCCCGATTCTAACCGTTAAGCATGGTGCACTAAACTAACAAGTAGTCATCATATTGAGCTAGCCAAACATTCATAACGTCTGCATCTGCTCCTGCAATAGGTCTGTCACCTAGCGGTGCATCAAGGACATAATTTTTCTGTGCAGCAATGAGGATAATCCTCAGATCACGGATCCAATCCGCATCTTTGCTACTAACATCTTTCAACATAATTTTTCTCTAGGAACATATCAAAAATAAACACAGGGAAGCAACAACGCGAGCTATTGATCTATAACATAATTTGCAAAATACTATCAGGACTAAGTTCATGATAAATTTAAGTTCAATTAATCATATTACTTAAGAACTCCCACTTAGATAGACATCCCTCTAATCCTCTAAGTGATCACGTGATCCATATCAACTAAACCATGTCCGATCATCACGTGAGATGGAGTAGTTTCAATGGTGAACATCACTATGTTGATCATATCTACTATATGATTCACACTCGACCTTTCGGTCTCCGTGTTCCGAGGCCATATCTGTTATATGCTAGGCTCGTCAAGTTTAACCTGAGTATTCCGCGTGTGCAACTGTTTTGCACCCGTTGTATTTGAACGTAGAGCCTATCACACCCGATCATCACGTGGTGTCTCAGCACGAAGAACTTTCGCAATGGTGCATACTCAGGGAGAACACTTATACTTTGATAATTTAGTGAAGGATCATCTTATAATGCTACCGTCAAACAAAGCAAGATAAGATGCATAAAGGATCAACATCACATGCAATCAATATAAGTGATATGATATGGCCATCATCATCTTGTGCTTGTGATCTCCATCTCCGAAGCACCGTGCTTGTGATCTCCATCTCCGAAGCACCATCATGATCACCATCGTCACCGGCGCGACACCTTGATCTCCATCGTAGCATCGTTGTCGTCTCGTCAATCTTATGCTTCTACGACTATCGCTACCGCTTAGTGATAAAGTAAAGCATTACATGGCGATTGCATTGCATACAATAAAACGACAACCATATGGCTCCTGCCAGTTGCCGATAACTCGGTTACAAAATATGATCATCTCATACAACAAATTATATCACATCATGTCTTGACCATATCACATCACAACATGCCCTGCAAAAACAAGTTAGACGTCCTCTACTTTGTTGTTGCAAGTTTTACGTGGCTGCTACGGGCTTAGCAAGAACCGTTCTTACCTACGCATCAAAACCACAACGATAGTTTGTCAAGTTGGTGCTGTTTTAACCTTCGCCAGGACCGGGCGTAGCCACACTCGGTTCAACTAAAGTGAGAGAGACAGACACCCGCCAGTCACCTTTAAGCAACGAGTGCTCGCAATGGTCAAACCAGTCTCGCGTAAGCGTACGCGTAATGTTGGTCCGGGCCGCTTCATCTCACAATACCGCTGAACCAAAGTATGACATGCTGGTAAGCAGTATGACTTATATCGCCCACAACTCACTTGTGTTCTACTCGTGCATAGCATCAACGCATAAAACCAGGCTCGGATGCCACTGTTGGGGAACGTAGTAATTTCAAAAAAATTCCTACGCACACGCAAGATCATGGTGATGCATAGCAACGAGAGGGGAGAGTGTTGTCCACGTACCCTCGTAGACCGATAGCGGAAGCGTTATCACAACGCGGTTGATGTAGTCGTACGTCTTCACGATCCGACCGATCAAGTACCGAACGCACGGCACCTCCGAGTTCTACACACGTTCAGCTCGATGACGTCCCTCGAACTCCGATCCAGCCGAGTGTTGAGGGAGAGTTTCGTCAGCACGACGGCGTGGTGACGATGATGATGTTCCACCGACGCAGGGCTTCGTCTAAGCTCCGCAACGGTATTATCGAGGTGTAATATGGTGCAGGGGGGCACCGCACACGGCTAAGAGATCTCAAGGATCAATTGTTGTGTCTCTGGGGTGCCCCCTTGCCCCCGTATATAAAGGAGCAAGGGGGAGGCAGCCGGCCAAGGGGAGAGGCGCGCCATAGGGGGGAGTCCTACTCCCATCGGGAGTAGGACTCCTCCTTTCCTTGTGGGAGTAGGAGAAGGGAAGGGGGAAGGAGAAAGAAGGAAGGGTGCGCCCCCCTTCCCTAGTCCAATTTGGACCAGACCATGGGGAGGGGTGCGGCCACCTTTTGAGGCCTTTCTCTCCTTTCCCGTATGGCCCATTAAGACCCAATACGAATTCCCGTAACTCTCCGGTACTCCGAAAAATACCCGAATCACTCGGAACCTTTCCGAAGTCCGAATATAGTCGTCCAATATATCGATTTTTACGTCTCGACCATTTCGAGACTCCTCGTCATATCCCCGATCTCATCCGGGACTCCAAACTCCTTCGGTACATCAAAACTCAATAAAACTGTCATCGTAACGTTAAGCGTGCGGACCCTACGGGTTCGAGAACTATGTAGACATGACCGAGACACGTCTCCGGTCAATAACCAATAGCGGGACCTGCATGCCCATATTGGCTCCCACATATTCTACGAAGATCTTTATCGGTCAGACCGCATAACAACATACGTTGTTCCCTTTGTCACCGGTATGTTACTTGCCCGAGATTTGATTGTCGGTATCTCGATACCTAGTTCAATCTCGTTACCGGCAAGTCTCTTTACTCGTTCCATAACACATCATCCCGCAACTAACTCATTAGTCACAATGCTTGCAAGGCTTATAGTGATGTGCATTACCGAGTGGGCCCAGAGATACCTCTCCGACAATTGGAGTGACAAATCCTAATCTCGAAATACGCCAACCCAACAAGTACCTTTGGAGACACCTGTAGAGCACCTTTATAATCACCCATTTACGTTGTGACGTTTGGTAGCACACAAAGTGTTCCTCCGGTAAACGGGAGTTGCATAATCTCATAGTCATAGGAACATGTATAAGTCATGAAGAAAGCAATAGCAACATACTAAACGATCGAGTGCTAAGCTAACGGAATGGGTCAAGTCAATCACGTCATTCTCCTAATGAGGTGATCTCGTTAATCAAATGACAACTTATGTCTATGGCTAGGAAACATAACCATCTTTGATTAACGAGCTAGTCAAGTAGAGGCATACTAGTGACACTCTGTTTGTCTATATATTCACACATGTACTATGTTTCCGGTTAATACAATTCTAGCATGAATAATAAACATTTATCATGATATAAGGAAATAAATAATACTTTATTATTGCCTCTAGGGCATATTTCCTTCACCATTTTCTGTTGGTCATCATAAATTTATGATTTGACTACTCAGAATTTTTGCCTACTTTTGTAGATGGCTGGCAACGACTGTGAGACACGGGTTTTCACTAATGTGCCTGAGGGGTTTGTCAAACTTCTCGTCTCCATCGCCAAGCTCACGATTGGACCATCGACCCGTCCAGAGTTCACGCTTTACCAGCACAAGCTCAGCGACGATGTGTCTATGCACCAGGCCGTGGTGCAATTCAAAGGAGGACGTTCCGCGTCTCACCACTTCCGTTTTGTGGGAAGGGCCATGCCTACGGAGAGGCATGCCATGCAGATGGCCGCCCGTGAGGCAATAGCTCGTCTTCGGGATGTTCTTCCTATGATGAAGACTCATCGCTACCGCTACCTCCCATGCCATGTGCCATATACTTGTCACTATGCATTCGCTTGCCATAGGGCAGAGAGGGATGAAGCTATCGAGATGCTTGTTGAGTATCTCAAAGCTCTGGAGGCAGCTTTCGACAACCTCGTGGACGATCTTGTGGCTGCCCGTATGGACTCAGTTCAGGGTTGTTCCACCAACAGGAGGGAGCTTCTCCACATGGCACCGCCACTGACTTTCGTCTCGTCCTCAGCATCCTATTCACCTGCCATTTTGGCCACCGCTCGCTGTCTACCTACCACTGAGGAGTTCGACCAGGTCATTGCTCCTACTCCAGTCAGAGCTGCACCACCGACCGCACCCGCACCAACTCCTCAGCGCAGTGCTGCGCGCCTGGAGCCTATTAGGGAGGAGGAGGAGGTGGAGTCTCCTGCACCTCTGGGTCTTACACTCGGTAGGCAGAAGGAAGTTTTCACCATCTCCGACTGAGTGCGCCTAGCAGCCGTGTGATGTACCCGCTTGTATGATATGTTTATATGTACATAGGTTTGGTGAGAAGTAGTTTGTGTGCGCATCATGTAGGACTCGGAGAAGTGCACTAGCCTAAATAACATGTCAGGAATGTGTACGCACATCCTGAGTGATGTATTGTGCATTTACGAATCGCGTGTGAGATATGTACTGAGAAGTCCTTCTCCGTGCGCAATCAAATTTTTTTCTTGAAAAATCTTGAGGTCTTTTAAATTTTCGCCTTTTCAAAAATTTCCTTGTGCCACACAGTTCTTCTCATGAGATTTGCAAAATAATACCCCAGAGTGGAAAATGTCTCGTCCCTGGACTCGTTCCATGCCAAATCCACCGGAAGAAGTTTATGGAACCCAGACAAGCAACAACTTCACACAGGGGCAGTCTAGTCAACAGGACGGCGAGGCAGCCTTATCTCAAGTATGACGCCTTTTCGAACAAAGCCAATAGCAACACCAAGAAATGATTATTGCACAATGTTCAGATCATGAGAAGGTGCTTTATGCACCTCACTACCTCACTGGGGCAGCTGCCGCATGGTGGGAAAATTTCCTACACATGCACCCCAGTGAACATAACATCACCTGGGAAGAGTTTAAGGAAGGTTTTCATGGGGCGCACATCCCCAGGAGCATTATAAAGATCAAGAAAAGGGAGTTTGATGACCTCAAGCAGAGAGGCATGACAGTGACGGAATACAACAGTCAGTTTACTCAACTATCTCGTTACGCCTACGATGAGCATATGACTGAGAACAAAAGGATGGAAAAAAAATTGGATGGCCTGGCACCAGCACTAAAATGCCAACTGGTCGTACACACTTCTCCCGATTTCAAAACACTGGTTGACAAGGCCATTACATTGGAGAATGAGCGCCGTAGCCTGGAGGATATTCGCAAGCGAAAAAGGGACAAAACGGCTCATGCTCGCAGCAACCGGAGCAAGACTAATATTCAGAGAAATGAAGCGAGAAATTCCACGACCACTGCTCTAAGGCCAACCAAACATTTCCATTCAAGGGACAAGGACTTCACGTACCGCCCAGGTGTCACTTGCTATGCTTGTGGAGAGGAAGGGCACTACGCCAAACAATGCCCAAAACCAAGGAAGTCGGCCCCCAAGCCGAACAATGGTGGAAATAATCCAGCCCCCAAGCGTAACAATTTCAACCCCAACAACAATCACAAGAAGGGTCACCTGAACCATGTGACCAAGGAGGAAGCACATAATGCCCCAGATATCGTGCTCGGTACGTTCCCTGTCAACACAATACCTGCCACGGTTTTGTTTGATTCTGGAGCTTCTCACTCGTTCATTTCGAAGAGTTTTGTTTTGCAACATGGTTTTCCGATACTTCCTTTGGAAAAGTCTATGATCATCAAGTCCCCCGGGAATAAGCAGATCACTCAGAGTTACTGCCAAGGAGTGATTATTGAGTTTGAAAGACTAAAGTTTCAGGCGAATCTCATCATGTTGGAAAATAAAGGACTGGATGTTATCCTAGGAATGGACTGGTTAACCACCAACAAGGGATTTATCGACTGCTTCAATTGGACTCTAATCCTCACTCATCATCATGGCAAGACAATAAAAGTTACAGCTCAAGAGAGACCACGGTCACGGCAACCAAGGTTGAACAAGGTAGACATTTCAGAATTGAGAAAAGTTCCAGTGGTGTGCGAGTTTCCCGACGTATTTCCTGAAGAACTACCAGGCCACCAGACCGAGAAATAGAGTTCAGCATTGAACTAGCACCTGGCACCACCCCCATTTACAAGAAACCTTATAGAATGGCACCCTCCGAGTTGGTAGAATTAAAGAAGCAAATAAAGGAATTACTGGACAAAGGATTTATTCGAGCCAGCTCCTCACCTTGGGGTTCACCAGTTTTATTTGCCAAGAAAAAGGATGGGACACTGAGATTGTGTAAGGACTATCGAGCTCTCAACATGGTCACCATCAAAAACAAATATCCGATGCCACGGATAAATGATTTATTTGACCAGCTCGCACAAGCCAAGGTGTTCTCAAAAATTGATTTAAGATCGGGGTCTCATCAATTAAAAGTACGGACAGAAGACATCCCTAAGACGGCATTCACCTCCAGATACGGATTGTATGAGTTCACAGTAATGCCGTTTGGACTGACGAACGCCCCCGCATATTTTGTCCACCTCATGAACAAAGTGTTTATGAAATTCATGGAAAAATTTGTTGTGGTGTTCATTGACGATATTCTGGTATACTCAAGGACACCAGAAGAACATGCTGAACATCTCAGAATTGTATTGGGAGAATTAAGGAAACATCAATTGTACGCCAAATTTAGCAAATGTGAATTTTGGCTAAGACAAGTTGGTTTTCTAGGCCATATATTGACCCAAGAAGGCGTGGCCGTAGACCCAGAAAAAGTCAAAGCCATACTTGACTGGAAACCACCAGCCAGCGTAACAGATGTACGGAGTTTCCTAGGAATGGCTGGATATTACCGAAGGTTTATTGAAGGATTCTCCACCGTGGCAAAACCAATGACACAGTTACTCAAGAAAGATAAGAAATTTGTATGGACTGAAGCATGCGAGAAAAGCTTCCAGGAACTCAAGAGGAAATTAACAACAGCACCGGTTTTGGTTGTGCCGGACATACACAAAAGTTTCGAAGTGTATTGTGGCGCATCCCAGAAGGGCCACGGGTGCGTATTGATGCAGGACGGCAAAGTTGTCGCATATGCTTCCAGGCAACTACGGAAGCATGAAGAAAATTATCCTACTCATGACTTGGAGCTAGCAGCAGTCATCCATGCACTCAAAGAGTGGAGGCACTTTTTGCTGGGAAATTGTTGTGAAATATATACGGATCATAAAAGCCTTAAATATATTTTCACGCAACCAGAGCTAAATTTACGACAACGACGCTGGTTGGAATTAGTCAAGGACTATGATGTCGGCATTCACTACCATCCAGGGAAAGCAAATGTAGTGGCAGATGCTCTTAGTCGGAACCCCAGCTCGGGCAACGACAGTCTACGGAACTTGAGGCCTGAAATTCAGCAGGAGTTCGCCAAACTCAACATGGTGATAGTCGCTGAGAGCAATGTATCAAATCTGGAGATACAGCCCACCCTAATGGAACAAATTAAGAAGGCTCAGCATGGACATCCCAGCATCGAAGGTATAAAGGGAAAAATGAGCCTTGGCAAGGCTTCAGAGTTCATCATAGACAATGAGGGAGTATTATGGTACGGGGACAGACTTTGCGTACCAAACATTGAGGACCTTAAACAGCAAATCCTAACCGAAAGCCACACCGCCCCATATTCAATCCACCCTGGAGGAACCAAAATGTACAAAGACATTCAGGAAAGATTTTGGTGGCACGGTATGAAGAGGGATATAGCCACTTTCATTGCATGCTGTGATTCGTGTCAGCGCATTAAAGCCGAGCACCAAAAACCAGCAGGGCTACTACAGCCAAACAGGATACCTGAGTGGAAATGGGATGAAATTGGAATGGATTTTATCGTCGGACTACCTCGATCACAACGCGGAAATGATGCCATATGGGTCATCACAGATAGGCTAACCAAGGTAGCCCCTTTCATTCCCGTGAAGACGACCTACTCCACTCAGAAGCTTGCTAAGCTTTATCTCTCCCGCATAGTTTGTCTGCATGGAGTCCCAAAGACTATAATATCCGACCGAGGCACTCAATTTCTCTCTAAATTTTGGGACCACTTCCAACAAGCTCTAGGGACCCAACTAGCATTCAGTACAGCGTACCACCCCCAGACTGACGGACAGACTGAACGCGTGAACCAAATCCTAGAGGACATGCTGAGAGCCTGTGTTCTCACCTATGGAACCAGTTGGGAGGAAAGCTTGCCATATGCCGAATTCGCGTACAACAACAGCTACCAAGCCAGTCTACAAATGGCACCTTTTGAAGCATTGTACGGACGGAGATGTCGTACCCCTTTAAATTGGTCAGAAACAGGTGACAGTCGTATCTTCGGCCCAGACATGCTCAAGGAAGCCGAGGAGAAAGTCAAATAGATCAGGGACCGACTCAAGACAGCTCAAAGCCGACAAAAGAGCTATTACGATCGAAAACATCATGAGGTCAGCTTTGAACCCGGTGAATATGTATACCTACGAGTGTCTCCTATGAGGGGCCTGCAACGGTTCAAAATTAAAGGGAAGCTAGCCCCGAGATTTATTGGACCCTTCTGTATAGTTGCACGAAGAGGCACAGTAGCCTACCAGCTAGACCTGCCCAAAGAGCTGTCAGACGTCCACATCTATTTGAGGATCAGCTGAAATCTCAGGGACGAGATTTTTCCTAAGGGGGTAGGTGTTGTGACACCCAAAAATTTTATTTGGTTTTATCAAAATCTTTATTTGATTTGAAGGAGGTTATTTAAATTTTGTTTTTTAAGGGACTCTCCTTCTCAAAAACTTTCTTTTTATGACAAGTATTTTGTTTGGTTTCACCCAAGACTTGATCTTTGGTCTTGGAGGTTTTTCATCTTATGTTGGCTCAACACAAGTGTTTTTCCTTGGGAAAGCTTTTGAAAATCTTTTCTTTTTAAAATAGTCCTATGGCTTATGGAGTGATCCTTTCCCCTTTCAAAATCTCCTCTTGCCATGACATAAGTGGAAATCCCCTCCAAAAGCCATCTCCCCTCTTTGTGTCAAGATATACTTCAAGTCCAGCAAGTTGAACTCCCCCATGATTTTATTTCCATTTATTTCTTATCAAAAACTTTTTCTGTCCTCTATTTTGACCCTTGGAGATTTACAAAGGAACTACTATTTCTCCTTTGAGTTTTGCCTCCAAACAAATTTCCTGGCTAGTCCTTAGAACCCTCAACCCAGACCCATGAAGATCCACTGGTCTCCAGTTCAAATTTTTCAAAATGTGCTTGCTGCAAGTTTGGGCCATTTTTGTCAAATTTGATGAAATTCATTTGTTTCCTTCTCCTAAAAATCTGAGAAAATTCAGGCAGCCTCTGGATGCATCGAGAGGTCACCTCACCAAGTCCCAGCTCCAGAAAAAAATTTCCTCATGCCAAATCATATCGTCGAACACTTGAAGGGCACTGTTACTGTCAAAGTTCAGTGTTCAGAGATACAGTTTCAGAGCCGCTGTCGTTTTCTTCAGAACCTCTCCTCGATCTCGCCAGTAGCCGCGATGGCGCCTTGCTCCCTGTTCCTTCCTTCTTATCCCTGCGCCGCACGATCGCCTGGAAGCTTGCGGGCGTCGGCGACGAGCTGGCAGAGGTGCGCCTCCCCGTGAGTGGCAGCAGCAGCGCCCATTGCGGCTGCCAGAGTGGCGCAGTGTTGGACGGCGCCGTCCAGCACCGCCCAAGCCACCAGAGGCCACCGCGTGGCCGTCCACTCACCTGTGCACGCTGCAGGGCCGTCGTCGTGAACTCGAAGGCGCACAGCGCGCTCCCTGCCGCCGTCGTGCCCGTACGGCCGTTCCGTCGAGGACTAGCGCATTACCCCCAATCCGGCCGAGGTTTAGCAGAGAAACGGTGTCAGTGGACCACCACGAAGATGCCAAGTCGCCTAAACCTCCTGCCCAACCCGTGCCTCGCTGTAATTGCTCGCCGGCGTTATCCCGTTCACGGCCACCTCCTCGGATCGCCTATAAAAGGAGGTGCCGAGCTCGAACTCGAACCCGCGCCATCTCTACACACCACAAGTACCACGCCAAGCCACTGGAAGAGCCCCGAGGGAGTCTTCTTCCCCAACTCCGGTCGCCTCGACCCGCTTCGGGATCCAGCACGATTCACTCCCGTGCGTGCACCCCTGCCTCTCAGCTCATGCCAGTAGTCTCCTAATGCATCCACATCTCTGACCCGCACACCAATTTGAAGTTTGCAGCACCCACCAGAGAGCTCCACCCTCGCCCGAACCACCGTCCGCCGGAGATATGGTCGCCGTCGACGTGGTGCTTGCCGACGGTCAAGTCCACCACCCACCGACGAGGAAGAACACCATGAACCCGTAGTTACCCTCCGATCACCCTACCTCGCCGTGGATCAACGCCGGCGACCACCGCAGCCTTCGGGCGCCGGCGAGCTCGGTTGGATTTTGAACCTGACGGGTGGGACCCCCACGTCAGCCTATCTTTCCTTTCCCTTCGAACCGTTTTCTGAAGGCGCCTTCGGGAGAAGTGTGTTTTCTCTCTGGGCTAACGTATTTCCTACCGAAGCGTTTTCTGGTTTTTCAAACAAGCCCCTGGATCTTTTCTGTTTCATCACAGATTAGTCCTTGGACTAAAACCCTTATATCTTTTTAACAAAAGATGCTTTTTGATTGATTCTTTTTCTATCAGCCTTATATTTTTGTCTAGTTTTTTATAGTATTTATTTGGAAAAAATTTGGAATAATTTTTATACACGCAACGGTTTTCACGTTAGTATACGGTTTGTTATACCGTAGGTTCCGGAGGAGGTGACGGAGCCGCGAACTTCGCTGAACTAGACTCCGACTTCTCCGAACCAGGCAAGCATGTTTGAACCTTTGATATGATGAGTGTTTTGCATGTTTAGCTTGTGCATGGCATATGAGCATCGGTGAGTGTTACGTTGCATGCAAGGCAACTAACCGTGTGCTTCGAAGTTTACTGTGATCTTTGATGAGAGATGACCTGATCATGTGGTGACATGAGAGGTAGTAAGATGGTATTGTTGTAGCATGCCAGTCTTATGTCATCCGATAAACTCCGACGTTAACGTGGACCGAGCCACGTTACCGTTCGTCCCCTCCCGTACTGCCACATGTTTTCTACAAAGAATACGGTTTAGTAAGTTGCAAACCTCTTTCCTTGTACACACCAAATAGAGGGGCCGGGATGAGGGTTCCATGGCCCTGGATTAAAGCCAGTCATCCAGTCAGGGGGCATGGGTGTTTCCGGTTGGGACCGAGAGGGGGGCACCCCTTAGAGCGCGCGGTATAAATTTGATCCCATGCTACGCGAGGTTGTAGCCTCCCCGTCTCAAAGTTTTTCTTGAACGTTGCTTGGGGTGATTCCTGGCATCGGAATGTGGAATGGGTGTGTACTGGTTAGACGTGTTTCTCCTAAAATACCGTAAACGGAACTAGTCCTTTGTGACTACTGAAATCCGTTGGCTGTGGTTAAGAGTACAAACTCTGCAGAGTCAAACCTTCCGAGTCATCGTGTCCATGGTCAAAGACCATGGCCAGCATATCCATATCCATGTCAGTCCCTGTGTCAGTCTCCGTGGTAATACCTGGTGAACACGTTTGAGTGGTAAACCCGGTCAAACGTTATTCCTGTGGATGGACTAACCATTTTATTATTTCGTACCTGAGTATTTCCTTGGAAGGACTTAACTTCAAGAGCTACTGGAATATTAAGTTATGAAATATAAGCCCTTTATGTGATGTCGCTCAGACGTCCGACTGTGGCACTCTCGTTATTTACTTTTGATATAAGCCCTTTATGTGATGTCGCTCAGACGTCCGACTGTGGCACCCTTGTCATTTACTTTCAATATAAGCCCTTTATGTGATGTCACTCAGACGTCCGACTGTGGCACTCTCGTTATTTACTTTTGATATAAGCCCTTTATGTGATGTCGCTCAGACGTCCGACTGTGGCACTCTCGTTATTTACCTTTGATATAAGCCCTTTACGTGATGTCGCTCAGACGTCTGACTGTGGCATGCACTGTCGTTTATATTCCATTATAAGCCCTTTATGTGGTGTCGCCTTGACCCCCGACTGTGGCAAATGTTAATTTATTTGTATCCTTTCGAGGAGTCATTTCAGACACTCGATTGGCATTCAGTATTACATTGGGATTTCGGGAGGACTACCGCCCGACTTCCTTTTTACTTCCCGCGCATTGCCATTTAATTATCTGAGTGCGCATTATTAATCTGTTCATATGCATCATGTTTGCATTTGTTATATCTTATGTCCAAACTGTCTTGTGAGTACTTTCATAGTACTCACCTGGCTTGTTGATTTGGCCAGATGTTGACGAAGGCGATCTCATGGATGAAGAGTTTGATAGTGAGTCCGACGCCTAGAGGAGTCCCAGTCAGTCCCGTGCGATCCTGGATTTTGGTCACTTGTATTATATACGCTTCCGCCACCCACAATAAGAGTCCTCGAGCCTCACTCAGACGCTCGATGAGCTGTAAGATTCAGGAGTCATGTCACCCACTTCACTGTGACATATCCACCACCACTGTTATTACGAGTCAGTAGTTATGCCACCATACCCTTTGTGTCATATCTTCCTTTATATTTAATATCGGCGTGCTTGTAATAAATTGTTGAGCAGTCTCCGCTCAACCTTGCATTATATTTAGTACTCCTGGATTTTTCTGTAATCAAGAAATTGTCTACCAGTAAGAAGGATTCTTCTCTACTGGTCCGTAAAAGGGATCGGTTTCTCAATAAATGTTTTATTGGAAAACCGGTCATGACACACCCCTAGTCCTGCTCTGCGGGGTCTCCGCATGATCACTAGATCAGAAAGAGTATCTACAATTGCTCCTAGAGCTGTTGGGTTCAAGGGAGAAGAAGAGCAAGGCTAGCTCTCACTTCCCTCTCTCTATGGTGTGTGTGTAACTCTAAGAAGCCAACCCTTTGCATGGGTGCCCCGGGGGGTTTATATAGGCCTACTCCCCGGGGGTACAATAGTAATCCGGCTGGGCGCGGGTCCCAGTCGTCAGTGTCTGCGCTCACCGGCTTCTCTGCCGGCCATTGGGGCCCGCCGACTGGTGGGTCCCGCCGGCTGCCGGCCTCTTGGTCGACAGGTCGGCCCCACTGCCTAGGGTCTTGTCGGCGGCTGCTTACTGTAGCCTTGTCCCTGATGACGAGGGCTTCGTCGAGGTAAGCGTGGCTACAGTGTGCCGCCTTGAGGGCTCTCACTGTAGCCTTACCTCGTCTTGTCTCCTTAATGTGGCACATGCTTCGAGGGAGGGGGTAGCCGGCTTCTGGGGGCCGGCTACACCCTTGGCCGACTGGGGGAGGCCGGGCCGCCTTCGCGCCTCTCTCTGACTAAAGGGGCCCACCGCCCGTGGGCCGTACTGGCGTCTGTCGTGGGTGACGTTGAGGCCAGCATGGCTACAGTGCCGATCCGGACGGGAGATGGCCGTCCCGTACGGCGTCCTGTGGCCATGCCTGCCTCGGGCTTCGGGGGTAGTGGGCCGCACTGTGACCACACCCTGTCTCGTCACCGTTATGTGGGTGTAGTTTTGGCGGGTGCGGTCTTGGCCGGCTTCTTGGAGTCGGCGCTCTTTGTGGCCGGCTCTGGGGAGTCGGCGTTCCTCATGGCCGGCTTTAGGGAGTCGGTGTTCTTCATGGCCGGCTTTAGGGAGTCGGCGTTCTTCATGGTCGGCTTTGGGGAGTCGGCATCCTCTATGGCCGGCTTCCTGGAGTCGGCCATCCCGTGGTTATCTTGGGGGGAGGTTGCTGAGGCTAGGTCGCCTTCTGAGAGTCGGCTTCAGAGGTAGCCGACCAGGGAAGGCGGCCCAATGCTTTGAATGCTTGAAGGCTCAAATGGCCTGATAATTTTTGAAGAGCCAGGGGCAGTCGGTTAGGCTACCCGTGGCTATTTACTCCGACAGTCCTTGAGGGTGCAATCGTGGCCGCCTCCCAGGAGCCGGCTTTCTTCATGGCCGGCTTCTGGGAGTCGGTCTTCTTGGGGCCGGCTTACCGGAGTCGGCCATCTCGTATCTTTCTTGGAGAAGGTTTCTGGGGCTGGGTCGCCTTCTGGGGGTCGGCCTTGGGGGTAGCCGGCCGGGGGAAAGTGGCCCTGTGCTTTGTATGCTTGAAGGCCTGAACGGCCCGATAATTTTCGAAGAGCCAGGGGGAGTCGGTTAGGCTACCCGTGGCCATTTACTCCGACAATTATGGCTTCCGTCCCCCACACGAGCGAAGCCACTTCGCACCCCCACACGGTTGGTCCGCCACGCCGCTAGGCCAACTCCAGCACGTGCAGCTCGGACGCGCGCTCGCTCAACCCCCTTTCCCTCGACGCCCCGGAGCTACCCAACCACGGCTATGTGTTTTGCGCACCCGGCGGCCGAATTTGGAGCGGATCCGGTCTGGCTTGAGCTTGCCCGGCTGTGGGAGGCCGCGCCACGCCATGGACTGGCCGGGCACCGGGCCGGAAGGCCCCGACAAGGCTGCAAGGCCGCATGCAGGTACTGACTCCTCCTCTAGCAGCTCGGATCTACACCGTCGGCGGTCTACCGACGGATACATGAATGGCGGTCGGCCGGGCTCAGTGCTGGCCAAAAGCTTGTCAGCGCACCTTTGCCACTCATTACGTGCGACGGCTGCCCAAAGAAGGTCTTGCGCCGCGTGTCTACAATGTCGGAACATCATGTATGGGTGTTCATCAAGTGCTCAACCGATGGGGTATGTGCTAATTTAGCTTCGGTTGTGCTCTCGGATTAGACTAGTTGTGCTAACTTAAAATTTAATTGTGAATGGATGCAAGTTTTGGTATTGGGAAGAAGAGTACATCGATATATTGATAGAGCTCAATTTAGTAGATGTTGTAGCACTTCTAGCTAGCATAGAGGCTAGAGATGAGACTAGTGCACTTGTTGATAGAATAGAGGCTAGACATGAGACTAGATGCGAGGAAGCAACGTCTACTTCTTTACACTCGAAGAAGAAAGAAGCACGCAAGATCGAGCCTCCGCAGATCAACAATGAATGCATCGAGAAGGCACTAGTCCAACTTACAGGAGCAGTTATGGAAGTTGGATATCTTCTAAAATGTATTCTTGTGGTTCTTGTTTTCTTTGGTTTTGCTTTTCTAGTCAAATTTTGGTGATGTATTTCCATGTACCAAAAATCAATGGTGAAAAAAAGATATGTATTTGCAAAGAAAAATGTACACGGCTGGGATGCGTCTGCGCGTTGGGCGCACGGCCACCGCATCCGAGAAATGGCCCGGACACGACCCCATTCCCCTACCCAAACAGATGGAATCCGGGCAAAACGGAGGTCCGTTTGGGGTCGTGCATTGGAGTTGGCCTTACAATTGGGACAACAGTTGAGGAAACCGATTATCGGCAAACCACCACCTCGCCCGCCACGCGATGGCTGAGTTAGAGAAACGAGGAGGTTGAAGAGATAGCTGTAGCACGGACTCCAAGAAATATGGTGTCAGATGGAAGTCGTGCTGGTGACGTGTGCCGTACTCCTGGACGTGAATGCTTTTTTTGGCCCATGCCACCCTACTATATATCGAGGATTCGAGGTGCTGGTTACGTACAGCGAACACATTAACATATGGCCCACCTTACACTGTGCCTAAATTTCCTGGAGTCTGTGCTAGGTTAAAAAGTGTTCTTTGTGAGGGTGGGTGGCTGGTCTCAAGTTTAAAACTTGTTGCGTATACGTAGACGTAGAGATAGTGCAGCAGTTTTGAAAGTTTGAACACAAACATCAGAATGCAATTTCTACGGGACTCGTCCGAGGACCTAGGATGGTGGGATTCGCAGCTACAGTAAAAACACCCACCCGACGCGCGAAGCATGTGAAGCTAGTACAAATAGTAGTACTATTGTTGATTGGACTCATCCGATAACCTGTTGCAATGCATGTACAATTATGTATTCGAAAAATATATTTTTGCCTCGTCGCAGCACCCACTCAGAGAAGCGACTCGAAAGCCATTCATAAATTTAGTAAGTTTATCACAGGCATATCATTTTATTACATACAACAGGTCATGAACCCACAACTACAACGAGGATACATTATAAATACTAAAGTTTTCATCACACAACAAATAACAAGCAATGAAATGAACTTCAGCTCAACCAATCCTCGGCATTGGCAACACTTGCTTTGAACCAGAAAGTGATTCTTTGGGAAGGGGCGGCTACTATCAATCTCGAGACCAACGCAAGACTGATCATCCAGGCTGAAGCGACCTATGTCAAGACGCATATTGTGATAGCCACGGTAGGGAACCATAGCAATGTCCCAGGTATAGATACAGTTGCTTCTCATAAATGGTAGTAACGTTGTGTCAACAGAAGTTGGATCACCTTTCACCATCATTGGATAGTTTTGTCCAAGGAAGAGCGAGTTTCCTCCAATAGTATCAATACTAAACCAGGGAGAAGGCGTTGGCGCTAGCACAGTAGTATCCATCCCGAATACCCTGTAATGGATGTTGGAATAGGTCCGGAGAGTGCGGCCATGGGAGACAACACCTGCTTCCTTAGTAACATCGGCAGTGCCCTGTATACAGACAAGAAGAGGTGATCCATCGGAATAAGTTGCCAGGCGCCACTAAGTATATGGGTCCTCATGCTCGTGATCATCATCATTGTCATCTCCCCCTTGGTTATAATTTTTTTCAAATATAGGTGGTGGAATGTTCACAGGACCTTGGAAACACAAGAAGGTTAATTAGTAAAGGGAAACTATCTAACCCGCATGCATGTGGATGAAACAATTATAATTACGGTGGAAGACAAACATACCGAAAGCATAAGGATTCCATGCGAAAACAGTGCCATGTACGAGTGGTGGCAGCACACACAGTACTGATCATCCGTGTATAGAAATTGATTTTTGAGCAATATCCATCGAGGCATGGAAGTAAGGACGGCAACAAGCTTGTCGAAGATAGCAACAACTTCCTAGTTCGTGTAATCCCAAGAGCAGTCCGGAACTGGACAAGTTGCTATCTTCCATAGACGACAGTCACCATGATTGTAGTTGAACGTACGTAGAATACCGGTGTGCTCAACCTCTGGGCAGTCTAAGATTTTTGGAAGTGGAACCCGGTGACGAGTGTACACATTCACAAGTTCCCACTCATAGTTGTACCCAATATAAATAACCCAATCTCCATTTGCGCCTGCCCAAGCCTTACCCTCAAGCGATGGCATCTTAACATCACACGTATCATTATCAAGCAGCATCAACTTGCACAAGGCGAGGCCTGCGTCGTCCGCACGCCAGCGACCAGGGTCACGGTGAAGAAGATGGGGGAGATCAAACCGCTCCTGGACCCTTGGGTTCCTTGTAATGATGTTATTAGTTGAGTCGAGAATGGTCTTGAACAAACCTGCCATGCTAGCCGAGGTGATGATGTCGCACCAATCAATGAGTTCCTCCACCACGTCATCTTTCAGATCGGGGCAAGAATAACGGGGTCGTTTCCGGCCTGTTCCCTCCATGGAGAAGACGATCGAACAATGGTAGAAGGAAGGGTGAAGGCAAATGGAGGAGGGAGGAAGAGCGTGCGACAGCAGTTCCAAATCGAGAGGGAAAGGCGAAGAGTCGGTGGACGGTTGCCACGGTACACGAAGAGGCGCCCCGGCCTACATAGACGTCTGTTCAGAAATTGTACAAAAGGACTCGCCGTCGTCTCACTAACATGTTGGAACGGGACCACATGTCAATGAAACATGGTGTGTAATTTCTCGTGCAAAATGCGATCTGGCCGCGTTGGCCCGAGGTGCCGCATTAGTTATTGACCTTTATTTTTTTAATGGCGTGCCGTTAAGTTTTGAAGCATGACTAACTGGTATTGTATGCAAAGGAAATATAAACTACTCTACCACTACTCCACCTCTAGTACTAGTAGTATAAAAAAGATATATAGGCTGGAGCTTCAGCGCTTTCTTGCTAAGGGCTGCCCACTTGCTTCTCACACTATCACCCTCTCTCCAGATCTAAAAAAGATGGCCTCTCTCTCCCTCCTCACCGGTGGTCACATATTTTCCGGGAAAGAAAAGGATGTGCAGTGTTGACGCACTCGTCGCCGGTGAGCGAGGTCACGCACTGACGACAAGGCCGTCCTCTCAGACCTAGCGCCCGCACGGGATGGCCTCCGTCCCCAAGCTTGCAGCCGTAGTGTGTGCGGAGGACGACGACCACGAGCGAAGCCACTTCCCACCGACCCTCGGGTATGCTACCTCTTTTCGAACCATACCCTTGTTCTATTGCCCCGTCTGCCACATCGCTGCATGTGTATCTTTTTCCACTCCACCATCTTCCCAATTTGCTATCCTCTGCTCTGCTGGTCACGCAGACGAAAACCTTAACTTGCACTATTAAAGGAAACCCTACATCATGCAGACTAATCCATGTCTTGGTTGAATAAGGAAAGGAAGGGATACTGTACTGTCCAAGAGACTAGGCATCGAACCCGCATCTAGGTTGAAAAGGGGAAAATCAGTAGCTAAGGAATGAGTCTCGTGTTTCTTGGTTGAACAAGGGTAGAAAGGCATGACAACGCAATAGAGAATGACCAGGTCGATCGATTTGTTATCCCCACATAGGAAAAAGGTGGCTAAAGAGAACAAAAATGGGACGTAATCCACATATGCTGCCTGGATATTTGTTGCTCTGGGCAACCATACCTCCCTCACCAGTCTAGCGTCCGTGGAGGTATATCATACTGGTGCGCTCACTGTCCGAATGGGCCTCCCATGCTCTTATTGCCACTTTTTTGCTGTTAGTATAACGCCAGCGGTCAAGTCAAGCAATGCTACTACTAAAGTGATGCCACATTTAACTAATGTCGCACCCAGTCTAATGCCACCGATAAATTTAAGCAATGCCATTTAATGTCACTGGATTATTTTAGGGTTAGCTGTTGATTGTGGATATATTAAAGATTTTCAGCTAAGGCTTTCTAATGCTGTTGCACAGCTAGTATACCAATGATGAATCTTGTTACTACCTTTATATTTTTGCACTGTTAATGCTTATAGATTACATACCTCAAGTTAGTTAATAATATTTACCTTGAAGGTACATGGTTTGCAATTTTTTTATACTATCATTAGTTAATAATGCTAGTTACCTTCAGACTTTTGTATATGGTTTAATGCTCTTGCACAGCTAGTATACCAATGCTGAAACTTGTTACCATTACATTTTTTATTGTTAATTCTTATAGAAATCTTCCAGTGCTAGAGCTTATGGAGATCTGTTCAGTAAAACCATTGTAATGTACCTTGTAATAAAATAACTACTCTACTATTGCACTAGCCACTGGATTAGTCTATATTTCTACTATTTGAATGGTGTTGCATTAGCGTATCGACATATATAAGGTGTGGCAAGCTTTCCCAGATATGTGCTCAAGAAAACTACTACCTGTTTTTATAAATACTAGATGTTTGCTTTAAATTGAACTGCGAAAACGTCTTATATTAAGGAACAGAGGGTGTAGAGTTCACTCAAATTATCCCGGTAAAGCTAGTCCACCTTTGTTAAAATTAATGTTCATTATGTTATCGGAGGAGGTATGTATGTTTGTCTCTAATGCCTGTCGACTACATACCTGACATCATGATGTAATGTTAAGTCATTTCCTTTTGTACAGTGTCACTGAATTGTTAAGGCAGTGATGGCATTTTATTTTAGTTGAACTGCACAAAATATGCTTAAAAGAAGAGGAAGGGTCAGGTATGGCTCAATTTTTTCAGAAAAAAACTATGTAAGCCTTCCTGACATCAGCCGCTGTTACCTTATGTATTCCTTCAAACAGGTGGTTAGAAACAGTCCTGCTACCTTTTCCCATTAAGAAATTGGAATGCTTATATTTGTGAGTCTATGCTTCAACTAGTCCACTTTTATAGTAATCACACTTTCAATATCTATGCAAACAGGGATGCTTGATTTTAGTGGAACTGAACAAAAAGTCCAAATGGTTCAACATTAGGAGCATGTTTTCTTCCAAACCTTTGTATCCAATTGGTGGCACTATGAGCTATTCTTTACGAAGGTTCATGGTTGCTACTATCTTGCTACTCTTTTTGTACTGTCATTAGATAGTAATACTAGTGGTTTGCATGTGAATTTATTGGCGGGGTGGACCTACATTGGAGGTGCAGGACAGGATTCAATGGTTGGATGCTCAATTTTGGTTGTATCGATTTCACCTCTTCCATCACTGCGAACATGGATATCCTTGGTCTGATGAAGAATGGGCGCTATATTTCTGCTCTGAACGAGCAAATCAATTCAGTATGAAATTGTCCAGGGCAAAACATGACTGTATCAAATTGTCCATTGCAAAACATGACAGATGCTAAGCGGAAGAGACGTGTTTAAACTAGAAATACAAGGTGGGGTATATGTTTACTAGCTGCTTGATATTTGTGCAGACAGAGATGTGTGCCCGTTGCTATTTGGCAAACAGACAAAGTGACCGCAATTTTGGTTGAACTATAGTGCCATTTGAAAATAGACATAGAAAGATTGGACAGTCACTTCATGGATTGCAGAAAAGTAGTAATGTAGTATTTATTGGCCAACACTAGGTGCTTCATTGCTTTGGTCTGATTATACAATGGGCATCATTTTTCCTAAGTTAAAGTTTGTATTCCGAAAATAGTCTCGCCGTGTGATCGAGAGAAGACCAAATCATATTGCAGTGGATGTTCCTCCATCATGTGTGGTTCATTCTCTTGGTTCCAGCTGTTGGTGAAACCACTTACGTTTGCAGGAGGAATTGTAGACTTCACAAACAAATTTATCTTTCACTCTGTACTGAATGTTGGCCAAGAGAAGCATCCATGTTAGTAGGAAGAATATATATTTTTTCTAGATCTTTGCTTTTGGCGGTACATATTTGTATATGATCTGTGAATCATTGAGATGCATTAACATGTTGATCTTATGTATGGGAATCATACTAGTTGGTTTTGAATTTGGGCTACTAATGTGAACATATTACAATGCCAGGCCTATGAGTCTCGTGTGAAAATTCCGAATGGATTGGCTCTTACTGCTGTGCACAGCATGATCCTTATTTCTGTATTCTCACTGTTTACAAGTTACTAACAGTTCCTTATTTCTGTTCGCTCAGTGTTTACAAGTTACTGATCGATCACTAGCTAGCCTACTAATGCGCTCCTGGCAATTTTAGTTGAGACGCAAGATCCGAAGTGGCAGTTTTTTGAATAAAAATGCCTACCTCTAAAGAAACTGACAAGCTGCTCTGAAAAAAATGCCATGCGAATCTGAAGAAACTGCCAGCAAAAACATTCACAAATGCCTTATCTCCCAGCAAACGTTCATCAGCTAATGCGATCCTACACGTACACCATCCGACCTACTCAATCCTACACGTACACTATCCGACCTACTCGATCCTACACGGATAAATAGCGGATCACACACGTACTACCTCCTTCCCGATTTGCAGGGCTCAATTCAAAAAATGACCTACTTGATCCTCGACGAATAAATAGCGGATCACGCACGTACTACATCCTTTCCGGTTTGCAGGGCTTAATTCTAAAATCTCACCAACCAAGGTAGATGATGAGTGGTGGAATAATTTTTGACAAGGAGGGAGTACCTCATCTGGATGATTCGAGTGCACTCGTTTGGCCGTCATGCCGGTGTGCGACCCAGCATGGACGGGACGCACCACTGACGGGACGGGACGGCACAGTCATAATTTCAGTTTTTCTAGTTTTCCACGGCAAGCTAGCCCGCTAAGCCATGTCTACTTATGCATTGAATTCCGATGACTGCGATGACCGTCGCTTTTCCCTCGACACGCTGGTTCGCCTACCTTCCGCCTATAATTACTATTTCCCAGGCTTCTTCGGTGGCACCATCACCCAACTCGCCTTATCCTCATAAGCCCCCACCGGCCCGACGTCGCTCGCCACTTATCCTCACTCTCGCCACGTCCGCCATGCCCCCGCCCGTCCGCGATAGGCGACGCCGGAGGCGATGACCGTCGGAACTAGTGTTCGGTTTTTCACTAGAAGGCAGACAGAGGGAGGAGGCATTATTCTATCAGTCTTTAGATGGCAATTGTGAGTATGAGGAGTTGTTGGAGCGTGACCGCCTAGCGGAGGAGCAGCGTATCGCCGATTTGCGCCGCCAGCGGGACATGGAGCAGCAGTGCACCGACGCTCTGAGTCGCGAGCAGAGCGCCCGCAACTGGGCCGACTACGTGGAGGCCGGTGCCCGGCAAATAGCCCTGGAGGCTGTCGGGCACGCACGCGTTCACGACGCTGAATTTTACTACCAGCTCGTCATGTGGGTTTCCCGCTTAGAAGCCGAAGCTTCGGTGGACCGCGCCGGCATGGAAAGGGCCAACGTGCACGAGCAACGCGCCCTATCGCACCTCTGGCAAGTCCGAGGTGAGGCGGAGGACGCCGGTGCCGGCGTTTAGCGTGTACCGCAGATGGTGGCCGACATCGTCTAGTTAGCTAAGAGTAAGTTAGTACTTGTACACTACTAGAGTTTTAGTGGGAGTAGATAGTTAACTTGGCTATGATGGTTGTCAACGTGGAAGTTCAGTACACTATATCTGGATCAGACCTGTAACTTTGCTCTGAATGTTGAACTTTCCATTTGAACGTATGGAATGGGTTGTTATTTTCGTAAATGGGTTGTATTTGTCCGCCACGGGTTTAGAGGCTGACTTGTGGGCCTACCAGGTTGATGCGTACACAATCAGGAGATGATTATACGTGAAGAGGATGAGAGCAGGGACCCACCAAGGTCATGGCAGTACGCAAGCAAGTGCCTCCTTATTTCAAGCCAATAAAAATGGCTCCTCCTAATGGATTTCTGACATCTAGGTCCCATGCCATTGTTAACGTAGTCAATAAACGAGAGAATTGCACAACAAGCGGTTGACACCAGGGACCCAGCAGCTCGCCCAGTTATTTTTGTTTTGGGTTAATTTGATAAATGTCACTCGAAATCTAGTGATTCTGAGAAATGCCACTGCAATTTCCAAACTTTTAAAAATGCCATTTCATTTCCAGTGGCATTTTTCGAAGTCTGGAGTGGCGGTTTTCAAAGTTTGCAAAAATTGCAGTGGCGTTTTTCAAAGTTTGCAAAAATTGCAGTGGCATTTTTCAAAGTTTGGAAATTGCAGTGGCATTTTTATGAATCGCCATAATTGGAGTGGCATTTATCTAATTTGTTTTTGAGACGGAAGCAGGGTGTCAACTGGGCTGTGCGGGCCACTCTGGCCTGTCTAGACAGCCTTTTCTTTTATGTTTACCACAGACCAGCCAAGTAGTTTTTTTTCTTTCTGAAAATGGCTAGCCCAGTTTTTTTGTGATTTGTCAAGCAAGTCGCTTTGTCAGGCCTGTTGGGCTGCAAATCTTTCAAGACGAGGAGAGCTTCATTCGGCTTGCCGAGAAAACGGCCTATCAGTAATGAGAAATGGGCTATACATTTTTAAAACACATCAAACCAACAATTAGTTTCATTTCAAGATTTTAAATTGCATTGATTTTTATGCATGGACAATTTGTTGGATTTTATATTGGTATACATTTATTTTTAAAATCAGTTTGAATGTGACTCAAAATTCATTTCGGACCGCACCGAAATATGCAAAATTTCGTACAATTTTTTAACCGTGGCCACAATATGGGTTGTAATGCTAACAAAAAGAATATTGGTTCCAAAAAAACCTCAAGAATTAGCAAATGGGCTGTAAATTATTAGACATAATGGCAGATGGGCTATATGCTGTTTTCCACAGATTTGTGGCTTTCCTAAAAAAAAAGGTTGACGCACAAGCAGTGACTGTTGGATGTCCATCCAACGGTCGTCGTGCTTTTTCAATCTCTCATCTTCCTGCTCCAACCGCTCAAACAAGCGCCGGCGGGACTGCCTGCTCCCTCCTCCCGCGACCGGCTGAGCTGCCGCGTAGGCCTCACCGCCCCCCCGTACTCCCATCGCTGGCCTAGCCATCCCTCTACTCACCCACACCTGTTGTTATTCTCCGGCGATGGTAGACGAACCAGTAAACCCTCGTACTCCCCTCCGCATGGGAAACAACTGCCGAGTCTTCCCTGGCTCCGTGTCGTTCCCTTCCTAGGCCTCGCCGTCGTCCACCGCCCTGGTGCTCTCGGCGCGCGTGGTCAACGAACGACATATATCGGAAGTGGACTGTACATCGAGACTGGGTCCACGGCCGCATGGAAGGAAATGCCTCCTTATTGCGTGCAAAATAATGATTCCTCCACCTGACAGCTAGGACCCACAGGAAGGGCCTCTGTATTTCATGAAAAAAACGTTCCCCCACTGACAGGTCGGACCCACCAGCTATATCTTAGCACGCAAGGAAGTGCCTCCTTATTACGCACAAAAACATGAATACTCCCCCTGCTAGCTGGGACCCAGCATAGTGGGAGGCTGACTTGGGCCTACTAAGTTGACTGGGATGGAGGGCTTTGTCAACTTATTCAATATGAACGATTCTAGCTCCAGTGACCGTACGATGTCCATCCAACGGCCGTAGTGCTTCTTCAACCTCTGGTCTTCTTGCTCCAGCCGCCCAAAGCAGCGCCGGTCGTGCCGTCTGCTCCTGCCTCCCGTGGCCGGCTGTGCTGCCGCGGAGGCCTCACCACCCCCTACTACTCCCACCGCTGTCCAGGCCATCCCTCCACTCACCCACACACCCTGTTATTCTGCGGCGACGGCAGCCTCACACCAAAGCCGAACCAGTGAACCCTCGTACTCCTCTCGCCGTGGACATCCACTGCCGCGTCTTCTCTGCGTCGTCCCCTTCCTAGGCCTCGCCGTCGTCCACTGCCCTGGTGCTCTCATCGCGGCGTGGTCAACGTGGTCAAGGAACGATTTCCATCAAAGAGTACTGTACGTTGAGAGGCTGACAGCTGGGTCCAAGGCCGCAACAAGGAAGTGCCTCCTTATTATGCGGAAAATAATGATTCCTCCACCTGACAGCAGGGACCCACCGGACGGGCCACCGTATTTCACAAAAAAAATGTTTCCCCCTGACAGCTGGGACCCAGCAGCTACATCTTCGCACGCAAGGAAGTGCGTCCATATTACGGGCAAAAAAATGATTCGCCCCCTGACTGCTGGGACCCACCAGCTACATCCTCGCACGCAAGGAAGTTCCTAACAGTCGGGACCCACCTGGTCGAAGCGTACGTAGCATTGTCATTCTGGTCGCGAACGTGTACGTACATACGATCGGTCTGTCTGCAGGCTGCAGTGATGAACCGTGGCCGTGTAAGGAAGGGCACGTGTCGTAGTAGAGGCGCGTAGCATGTACACGTACGTACAGCGGCCAGGGTGCAAGAAGTAAATACGACCATGTACGTACATATGGGCGGGGTCTCGAACGCCTACTCGCGCATACGTACGGCCAGGGCTCCTGTACATGGCTGGGTCGGAACGGAGAAACTGCATCGTCATCGTGTTCATGGGGAGGCAACGGAATGCGTCGTGTTCATTGGGAGGCAACGGAACGCTTGCTGTTCATCGGGAGCCAACCGGTAGGGGTGGAAACGGATCGGATGCGGATCGGATAGTGCTCTTACCACTTCCATTTTCATATTTACAAAACGAATACGAATCCGAATACGGATGTTATCGAATACGGATGCGGCTCGGATACTATTCGAATACGGATACGTATCGGATATTTTCTTGATTCGGGACGAATACGAATAATATCAACATATTGCTTAAGTAAATTAGTCGATAGCTATGTGACCTAAAATAATCAACTTGTGACATACAATAAGTCAATGATAAATAGGTTTATGAATAAATACTATTGTAATGCATAATACTTTATAAGTTTAATCATATAAAGAGTAAAATTTGACCCCTTATTTGGCTTTTATGTTGGATAATTGGAATACTGGGTCTAGAATTTTCAAAATTACCTCCCTTAATCTTATTCGGATACGGATATATCCACTTCCATATCCTTATTTGTGTCAAAATCTCCTACCATATTCTATTTTTTATTTGTTTAATAAATTCAGATACGGATAATTTCCATTTCCACTTTGGTTCAGATGCGGATGTTTCGGATACGAATAGCCATTTTCTCGAATATGAATATCGGACATTTCGGATTATCCGCTACCACTTTCCACGGAACAGCCGATGGAACGAGGCCTGGCGTATCGTAGAATGGAGGAAATGGCCTTGTGTTCGACCGACCACGGTCGAAATGGGATCCTGTTCATCGGGAGGGGTCTGGCGTTTCGCAAAACGGAGGAAACGGACTTCTCTTGGACCTCCTATGGTTGAAACGGGGTCCTGCTGATCGGAAGGGGTGTGGTGTACCGCAAAACGGAGGAAACAGACTAGTGTTGGAGCTCTATGATCGAAACAGGGGTCCTTTTCATCGGGAGGGGTGTGGCGTAGCGCAAAACGGGACTCCACGGGATACTGTTCATCTCCATCGTCGACTGCCTCCACGGGCTACTATTCATCCACCGTCGACCTCCTCCAGCCTCCACCTGCAAATGTTCATCCACGGGCTCGTGTTCATCAAGCCTCCACCGCGCGCTCCTCCACCGGCTACTGTTCAACCATCCCTCTCCACAGGCTACTGTTCAACCACCCCTCCACCGGGTACTGTTCAACCAGCCCTCCACGGGGTCCTGTTCATCCAGCCCTCCACGGGGTCCTGTTCATCCAGCCCTCCAAGGGGTCCTGTTCATCCAGCGGCAACGGCCTCTACTACCACGGGTTCCTGTTCATCCAACCCCCCACCGAGAACTGTTCATCCAAACCCCCAACAACGCTCACTGTTCATTAAGAGGCAGCAGGTTCGATCGGCTTCAGTTACCAGCAGTAGCGAAGGAATCGCTCGATCGGTTTCAGTTAACAGCCATCGATCAATCGCTCGGGTTCAGTAATGCGTAGCCCGTAGTGCAATCGCTTGGGTTCAGTAGGCGAACGCCTCGCTCGGATTCAGTTAGAGCCCAACGCCTCGCACCCACGCGCCTACGTGTATGAGAGAAACGCGCAGCGCTTGGCCCCCGACCACCCACCGTAACCGGGAACTCGCCGATATTTTCCTCGCCCTCGCTTCTACCACGGTTTTCTCCATCATGGACGGCCCAAAGAATGTCATGCAGCTGCGTCTCCGGCCCGCCCAGGACGAAAAGCCCATTTTCTGTCATGATTTTTTGTCATAGAAGTAGGATCCCACCACATATATGATGATACCGGGTTTTGTCACAATTATCGTCATAGACGTGCCATAAGCATGACAGAAAAATTTTCGTTTGGCCCAAAATGTCACGGATGTGTCTTTTTTTGTAGTGTGTACTGTCGGTCGACTGAACTCTTACGGTCGAGTCTTTTGTAGCGCCACCAAATGTTATTGAACTTCCAGACGATGACGACCATGAAGACGTGCTACAGAAGAACACATGAAGAAGGGGCAGGACTTCGAGCAAGACGGTGCCTGCCAGCAAGGTGTCTCACTCGACTCCAGCGCCAGAACTAGTCGCCCAACGATCCGGGGATCCAATTCGGGCTTCTATTCCTTTTGTCGATCCTCTGTCGACTAATCATCCTTCGGCGTCGACTGCTCAGGCCCGTGCTCTGACTGTGCAACTCCAGACTTCAGCTCCTCTGGCCGCCTCGACTGTTCCACCAACTCCACTCTTTTTTACCCATCATGTCCCAGAGGACCTGGTAAGAGCTGCTAAGGAAGCCATACGCCAAGCAGGCCTTATGATGGAGCAAATGAAGGTGGTGCATGAGGCTAGCAAGGCTGCCTACGATGCTAGCTCTGCCCTTCAAACCAATGTCCAGGTGAGTTGATTTCCGACCGGTCTTTTTAGCTTGATCTTTTCTCTGTTATGATATGGTACTTGAAAACTGCTGCTTTATTATTCGTAAGATGTCCGTGGATGAGCGTTTTGAAACCTTTAATGTGCATCTATCATGAGTCTGCACCTTGCATCCGTCCACCCACTGGATATTTTAACTTTTGTTGTATAGCTCTTCCACTTGAGTCGAGTAGGTCGCGTCGAGTGTACTCTTGAACCAGCGGGGGCACGTCGAGTGCACCCACTGGGTGTAGTCCCCGAGACCGTCGTCGAATGTTTGATTCGGCGGGGGTCTTAGAACTTGTTTGTTTGTAGTTCATTCACTCGGCTTTGGACGGATCTCGTCGAGTGAACTCTGAACCAGTGGGGCACGCTAAGTGCACCCACTGGGTGTAGTCCCCGAGACCGTGGTCGACTGCGGGCAGTCGGCGGTGGTCTGAGCATAAATGTGGTTGTCGTTTTACTCCTTCCACTCGGACTGGACGGTCCATGTCGAGTGGGAAGTTGAACCAATGGGGCACGCTAAGTGCACCCACTGGGTGTAGTCCCCGAGACTACTGTTGAATGTTTGATTCGGCAGTAGTCTTAGAACTCGCCGCAATAACTTTGAATTCGTATCTTATCGCTTGGAAGCATTCAATCTTTGTTTCTGTTGACTGACATGTCTTATTTGTTGACTGCAGAAATCTTGTGACCTTGGGGCCCAGTTTGCTGAGTTGGAGAGGAAACAGATCCAACTCAATCTCGACCTGGAGTTGGCCAAGGAGAATTTGCAAAAGGCTAAGGATGAAGCAGCTGCCATGGGAGGTAATGACTTGTCGACTGTCCGCCTTGTCATCTTTTCTTTTTGTCTTTTGAACCGAGTGACTCCACTCGAAAAGATGTGCGTAGTGAAAACAGACAACTCCAAGCTCGTCTGAAGAATGTTATTTCTTTAGACAAAATGAAGCATGCTCTGGAGCAGAAGGACCTCGACCTTGCAGCAGCGCAGAAGACGGCGCGAGAAAAAACTGAACTTGCTGATAAGAAGCAGGCTTCGGTCGGCAAGTTGGAAGAAGAAAATGCCAAGTTGAAGACTGCCATTGATGAAGCAAACAAAGAAGCCGCACAGCTGACGAAGGACAAGGTGGCCTTGACCGACAAAGTCGGGGATCTCACTCGGAGGAGCGACGAACTGGAGACTTATCTGGGGGGCCTTTCCGAGAAGATGTTCCTTATGCTCGAAGGTACTTTTCCTTGTTCGACTGATTTGCATCTGCGGACTCATTATATGACTGTCGACTCATTATTTTTCTGTGCATGCAGAATTCTGTCAAAATTTCGAGGAAGAGACTGGCGTATTGAGACGAATCTGGACCCCATAAACTCCACCGTCAAGGATGAAGCTGCGATGAACGTGCTGCGACTGGAATCCTGGCTCGCCAGTGTTATGGATTATCTTGCTCGTCTGAAAGTGGCGCTGTCGCGGATCGACACGGAGCTCTGGCCAGCTGTGACGTTCCAGAACGATCTCGAGTCTCTGATGACTCGACTCAATGAAATCCCTGGTCGAGTGCAAGAGTGGAAAAAGTTGTATGCTCGTTGTGGCGCTGACGTGGCTCTGTCCCTGGTCCGTGTCCATTGCAAGGAGGTCAAAGAAGAGAAGCTGGCGGCTCTCAAGGTCGCCAACACCAAGAAGCATCAATTCCAGTCCTTCATGGAGACCTTCATCGATGCTGCCACTCGTATCGCTGATGGAATCGACCTAGGCGAGTTCGTCGAGCCAGCTAGCCCTCCTCCCGCCGAATGAAAAACTTGATAACTTACTTTATTTGCCTCTGAATGCCGAGTGATTTTGTAATCGTTGAAACTCTTTCGGGCCTGACGCCCGAGTACTTCTGTCGATGGCTTTTGAACCTTCGTGGAATAATCCGAACTTGGTTGCTTTATTTGTTACTACTTTCTGATTTCAGGATCGTGGTTGAGCTCCCGAGTGAGAGGATTGCTCTCCACTCTTTGTAGCCACGTTGTAGTTGTGACGCCACTCGGAGTGCAACCATACATTGTACTTGTGGCATAGCTAAGAGTGCAACCATACATTGTGTTTGCGGCGCAGCTCAGAGTGTTTGGCCAAGTTTCCGAGTGAGAGGGTTGCTCTTCACATGGAGTATTTTTGCAACTTAGGCGCATCGGGTTCGCAGCTAAGTCCCCGAGTGGAAGGATTGTTCTCCACTCGAAGTAGTTTTGTAACTTAGGCGAGTACGGGATCGCAGCTAAGCCCCCGAGTGGTTGGATTGACCTCCACTCGAAGTAGTTTTGCAACTTAGGCGAGTACGGGATCGCAGCTAAGCCCCCGAGTGGGAGGATTGCTCTCCACTCGAAGTAGTTTTGTAACTTAGGCGAGTATGGGATCACAGCTAAGCCCCCGAGTGGGAGGATTGCTCTCCACTCGGTGTAGTTTTGTAACTTAGGCGAGTGCAGGATCAGAGCTAAGCCGCCGAGTGGGAGGATTGCTCTCCACTCGGAGTAGTTTTTGTAACTTATGCGAGTACGGGATCGCAGCTAAGCCCCCGAGTGGGAGGATTGCTCTCCACCCGGAGTAGTTTTGTAACTTAAGCGAGTACGGGATCGCAGCTAAGCCCCCGAGTGGGAGGATTTCTCTCCACTCGGAGTAGTTTTGTAACTTAGGCGAGTACGGGATCGCAGCAAACCCCCCGAGTGGGAGGATTGCTCTCCACTCGGAGTAGTTTTTGTAACTTAGGCAAGTACGGGATCGTAGCTAAGCCCCCGAGTGGGAGGATTGCTCTCCACTTGGAGTAGTTTTGTAACTTAGGCAAGTACGGGATCGGAGCTAAGCCCCCGAGTGGGAGGATTGCTCTCCACTCGGAGTAGTTTTTGTAACTTAGGTGAGTACGGGATCGCAGCTAATCCCCCGAGTGGGAGGATTGCTCTCCACTTGGAGTAGTTCTGTAACTTAGGCGAGTACGGGATCGCAGCTAAGCCCCCGAGTGGGATGATTGCTCTCCACTCGGAGTAGTTTTTGTTACTTAGGCGAGTACGGGATCACAGCTAAGCCTCCGAGTGGGAGGATTGCTCTCCACTCGGAGTAGTTTTGTAACCTAGGAGAGTATGGGATCGCATCTAAGCCCCCGAGTGGGAGGATTGCTCTCCACTCGGAGTAGTTTTGTAACTTAGGCGAGTACGGGATCGCAGCTAAGCCCCCGAGTGGGAGGGTTGCTCTTCACTCGGAGTGTTTTTGAAACTTAGGCGAATCGGGTTCGCGGCTAAGCCCCCGAGTGAGAGGGTTGCTCTTCACTCGAATTGTTTTTGAAACTTAGGCGAATTGGATACGCGGCTAAGCCCCCGAGTGGGAGGGTTGCTCTTCATTCGGAGTGTTTTTGAAACTTAGGCGAATTGGATTCACGGCTAAGCCCCCGAGTGGGAAGGTTGCTCTTCACTCGGAGTGTTTTTGAAACTTCGGCGAATCGGGTTCGCGGCTAGGCCCCCGAGTGAGAGGGTTGCTCTTCACTCGGAGTCTTTTTGAAACTTAGGTGAATCGGATTCGCAGCTAAACCACCCACTGGGGGATTTGAACACATATGTTTATGGGATAACAATCATTAAGATACCACGAAAATCTTGTCTGTGATAAGCAAACTGAAGAATTCTTATTACAACTCGTCGATCCGAGTGTTTAGGTATAAAAACGGTGGAGCAGCTTAGCATTCCACGAGCGTGGCGCGTCTTCTTTCTTGGCTACGTTGTAGAGGTGATATGCCCCGTTGTGGAGCACCTTGGTGATGATGAAGGGGACTTCCCAGGGCGGAGCGAGCTTGTGAGTTCGTTTTTGGTGCACTCGGAGCACAAGATCTCCTTCTTGGAATGCTCGACCTCTCACATTTTGGGCATGGAATCGACGCAGGTCTTGTTGATAGATGGTCAACCGGATTAGAGCCATCTCTCGTTCTTCCTCTAGGAGATCAACTTCATCTTGGCGCACCTGTTCTGCTTCAGCTTCTAAGAATAGTTCCACTCGGGGGGCGTTGTGTAGCAACTCACTCGGAAGCACAGCTTAAGCACCATACACCATGAAGAAAGGAGTTTGGTTAGTTGACCGGTTGGGAGTTGTTCTTAGTCCCCATAGGACAAACGGTAATTCAGTCACCCAGGCTCTAGCAGCGTGCTTGAGATCGCGCATCAGTCGAGGTTTCAACCCTTGAAGGATCAAACCATTCGCCCTTTCTGCTTGCCCATTCGACTGCGGGTGCGCAACAGATGCGTAATCGACCCGAGTGCCTTGGGAAGCACAAAACACTCTGAACTCATCAGAATCAAAGTTGGAGCCGTTATCTGCGATAATCCTGTGAGGGGCTCCATATCTGAATATCAGCTCTTTGATGAAATTCATGGCAGTGCTTGAATCCAGATTCTTAATAGGCTTGGCTTTGATCCATTTGGTGAATTTGTCGACTGCTACGAGCAAACGAGTGAAACCACTTCTGCCGGTCTTGAAAGGCCCAACCATGTCCAATCCCCAAACTGCAAAAGTCTAGGCGAGTGGAATAGTCTTCAAGGCAGATGCAGGCTTGTGAGACAGGTTTGAGTAAAACTGGCAGCCTTCGCACTTGTCGACTATATATTTAGCCATCTCATTTGCACATGGCCAGTAAAATCCCGCTTTGTATGCTTTGGCTACGATGGTCCGAGAGGACGCATGGTGACCACAGGTCCCCGAGTGGATCTCATTTAGGATCATTCGACCTTCTTCTAGAGAAATGCAACACTGAGCAACTCCGGTGACACTTTCCCTGTAAAGCTGTCCGCCTATCACTGTGAAGGCTTTGGATTGACGGACAATCTAGAGGGCCTCATCTTCATCCTCTGGGAGCTCTTGCCTGAGCAGGTATGCGATATATGGCACCCTCCAGTCGGGGGTGACCACTAGAACCTCCATGATCAAGTCGACTACAGCTGGGACTTCAATCTCAGTCGGATTGGTTGAACTTATCGGTTGTGGGGGCTCCTCTGTGAAGGGATCTTCTTGAACTGATGGGGTGTGGAGATGCTCCAAGAACACATTACTAGAATGGGTTTCCGCGTGGAACCTATCTTCGCCAGGTCATCTGCTGCTTGATTCTTGATTCGGGGTATATGGTGGAGCTCTAACCCCTAAAACTTCTTCTCTAGCTTTCTTACTGCATTGCAATAACCAGTCATAGCTGGTCTCCTGATATCCCACTCCTTCATCACCTGATTCACCACCAAGTCTGAGTCGCCGTAGACCATTAGGCGACGGACGCCGAGTGAAATGGCCATACACAACCCATACAAAAGTGCCTCATACTCAGCTTCATTGTTTGAAGAATCAAAGTGAATCTGGAGGACATAGCTGAGCTTGTCACCTCTTGGGGATACTAGGACCACTCCAGCACCGGAACCATTCAACATCTTGGACCCATCAAAGAACATAGTCCAGTGTTCCGAGTGAATCTGAGTCGGTTGCTGCTGCTCAATCCACTCAGCGAGGAAATCTGCTATTGCTTGGGACTTGATTGCTTTCTTTGCCTCGAACTTGATATCCAAAGGAAGGAGTTCAATCGCCCACTTGGCCACTCAACCAGTTGCGTCCTGATTGTTTAGAATTTCTGATAATGGAGCGTCACTGATGACTGAAACCAAGTGATCTGTGAAGTAGTGTGCAACTTTCTTTGTGGTCAGATAGATCCCGTAGACAAGCTTCTGATAATGCGGATACTTTGCTTGGACGGAGTCAAGACTTCAGAAATATAGTACACAGGGTGCTGAACTTTGTAGGCTTTGCCTTCTTCTTCCCACTCGACTGTGAGCACTGTGCTGACAACTTGTCCAGTGGCTGCAATATATAGCAATAGAGGCTCTTTGCTTATAGGAGCAGCAAGCACCGACTGGGTGGAAAGCAAGGCTTTGAGCTCCACAAACACTGCTTCAGCTTCAGGAGTCCACTCAAACTTGTCAGACTTCTTCACCAGTCAGTAAAGATGTAATGCCTTTTCACCGAGACGTGAGATGAATCGACTCAATGCAGCCAAACAACCAGTAAGCTTCTGAACATCGTGCACACGCATGGGGCGTTCCATTCAGAGGATTGCGCCAACCTTTTCTGGGTTTGTGTCGATCCCTCGTCCAGAAACAAGGAAACCGAGTAACTTTCCACCTGGGACTCCGAATGTGCACTTTGACGGATTGAGCTTGATATCATATCTTCTAAAATTGGCAAAGGTTTCAGCGAGGTCAGTCAGCAGGTCGGAACCTTTACGTGACTTGATCACGATGTCATCCATGTATGCTTCCACATTCCGACTGATTTGTGTGAGCAAGCACTTCTGAATCATGCGCATGAACATGGCGCCAGCATTCTTGAGACCAAAGGGCATGATAACATAACAGAAACACCCGAATGGGGTGATGAAGGCTGTTTTTATTTCATCGGGGCCATACAGTCGGATCTGATGGTACCTGGAATACGCATCCAAAAAGGACAAACGCTCACACCCTGCAGTCGAGTCAACAATCCGGTCGATGCAGGGAGAGGGAAGTGATCTTTCGGGCAGGCCCGATTGATGTGCTTGAAATCGATACACATACGAAGTGAATCGTCTTTCTTGGGGACCATGACAACATTGGCGAGCCACTCGGAGTGGTATATCTCGCGGATGAACTCAGCTGCCAGAAGCTGAGCCACCTCCTCGCCAATTACCTTCCTCTTCTCCATGGCGGACCGACGGAGATGCTCTTTAACGGGTTTTGCTTTTGGGTCGACTCGCAAATGGGGCTCAGCCAGTCCCCTGGGTACACCCGGCATGTCAGATGGTTTCCATGCGAAGATGTCCCAGTTCTCACGGAGGAACTAGATGAGCGCTTTTTCCTATTTGTTGTCGAGTGTTGTTGATATATGAGTCGGAGCAGCATTGGGATCGGTCGGGTGAATGTGAACATGCTTTGTTTCACCGGACGACTGAAATGCAGACTCTGAAGCAGGCTTCTTAGCACCCAACAAAGCACTTGGATCTGCAGTCTTCTTGTACTCTTCCATTTCTACTGCTGCCATCTGTTCATCGGCAATCTTTGAGCCCTTCTCGAGGCACTCTTCTGCTCTCTGCCGATTCCTAGTGACTGATCACACCTTTGGGGCCAGACATCTTCAATTTGAGGTACATGTAACATGGCCGAGCCATGAAACGAGCGTATGTAGGCCTGCCCAAAATAGCATGATAGGCACTGTGAAAATCCACGACCTCAAATGTCAACTTTTCCTTGTGGTAATTCTTTGACTCGCCGAAAACCACATCAAGAGTGATCTGACCGAGTGAATCGGCTTTCTTTCCTGGGATGCCTCCGTGGAATCGCATGTTGCTTTTGTTGAGGTTGGACAACATAATGCCCATCCCTCAGAGGGTCTCAGCATACGGAATGTTCAAGCCACTGCCACCGTCCATCAAAACCTTGGTCAGTCGAGTGCCCCCAACGACTGGGTCGACCACCAACGCTTTCCGCCCGGGGGTAGCAACGTGCGCTGGGTGGTCGGACTGGTCGAATGTAATGGGAGTTTTTGACCACTCAAATACGTCGTAGTTGCCGGGGCAACCATGTTCACTTCTCGATTGGTAACTTTCAGTCGACTTTTGCTATCAACGTCAGCAAAAATCACTAAAGTGGCATTGACATTGGGGTAACCATCATCCTCCTCTTTGTCCTCGTCCTTATCAAATTCCTTCTCCTTTTCATTGGGCTGGCCCTCTCAGAAGCTCTGAATTAGGAGTCGACACTGTCGAGTGGTATGCTTGGGGTAAATCGGGTTTCCCTCTTCATCTTTCTTGGTGTGTATATGACACGGCAAATCAAGAACAACATTTCCTGCTTGATCTTTCACTTTCTTGGGGATCCATGGCCCTTTAGGCTTTCCCTTGAACTTCCCTTGATTCACGACTGCGGCTTCAGCAGGACCTGTAGTCTCAGCCTTGCGCTTTGCTTCCGACTGAAATTTCCTCCTCCGGTGTCTTGGGCGACTGATTTATTCTTTCCACTGCAGAGTCAGTCTTCCTCTTTGCCGTTAGCGTACCGAGTGGCTATTTCCATCGTTCGGGCCAGGGATATATCTCCTGTTCGACCGAATTTTAGGTTAAGCTCTCTGTACCGAACGCCCTCCTTGAAGGCGCAAACTGCTTGGTGTTGTGACACATTCTCCACTATATGATGAAGGGTGGTCCATCTCTGGATGTAATCTCTCAAAGTTTCATTCGGTTTCTGGATGCAATGCTACAACTCAGTTAGCCCAGCAGGTCGTTCGCAAGTGCCCTCGAATGTTTTGACAAACACTCGGGCTAACTCTTCCCAACTGAAAATACTACCAGGGGCCAACTGATTCAACCAAGCTCTAGCCGAACCCTCAAACATCAGGGGGAGGTGCTTAATGGCTACATCATCATTGTCGCCACCAATCTGCATAGCCACTCGGTAATCTTCTAGCCAAGTGTCGGGCTTCGACTCACCGGTGGACTTACTCACGCCCGTTGCCAACCTGAAGTTGGGAGGAATCTCAGCATCTCTGATTGCTCTGCTGAAACATTCAGGCCCAGTAACATGCACTCTGCTACCAATCGGACGATCTCTGTCTTGTCCTTCTCTGTGTGCCCGGCCTCTGTCGACAAAACCTTGCACGAGAACTGATCTTGCATCAAACCCGGGCTCTCTTGGGTCAACTGGGGCCCTTCGCTCATCACCATACGGGCGCCTGTCATCATACTGCCGGGGCACATACGATCCGCCCCTCGAAGGGGTGAAGGCACTCGACGGCGGTCATCACGGCCGAGTCGATGATCATATTGCTCATGGTTCCGACCCAGATACTGCTCCTGGCGGTGCCCACGATCCTCACGCCGCGGAGGCGATCTCGGGCTGTGAGCCGACTAGACTGTGTCCGCAACCACAGACCTGCTGTGGATCCTGTTACATGACCGGGAAACGGCTGAGTTTTGTTCCCCTGCCGCCCGGAGCAATGCTTGGATCTGCATCAAACCCCTACCAACCTCTGAATGGGATGGCTGAATCGACTCTGCTATACAGGTTGCAGCTACAAGATTCTGGACTGGTGTGCGATATACCTGAGGTTCAGGCGGAAACAATTGTCGATGACGTCAATTGGATTCAGGGATCTGCCGACAAGCGCGTTCGCCGAGTGAATGTTGGAGATTCTCCAGACGTGCACGCTCAGCCAAGGTGGTCAGGCATGCAGCCTCCAAGGCCCGAGCCTCAAAGGTTTCTCCGATGATGGGGGTGTGGAGGGCCTCCACATTGTGACGATGCAGCTCTTCCCTCTGCTCTGAAGTGAGGGCTTCGGGATGATACTCGTCATGACCATGCGACAGACTGCCGCCACCATCACCGCCGCCACTGCAACGGAAACCAGGCGGGCTGCAGGGTGTGTCGACCATTAGGACCTCTGCCGCAGGGTCGCTGCTTTCGCACTCGGACATGCTCTCAACGGAACCAGTCGACAGGTCGAATAGTCCGTAGAGAGATTCGTCGGGCTCGATTGCCGTGACTTGAGGGGTGGCCGACTGGCGGGCCACCACATGCTTCACCCAACGCTAAAGCCGCGATCGACCAGATCTCTTGCGATGGCGTACAGCTGGAAGAGTGGACAATGCGGGAGCCGACTGATACTAGGTCGACGGCTGCCGCAGGAGGACGCGCTGCAAGCACTCGCATGAAAGTGCGCCGCCCCGCGGACGAGAAGGGCCTCGACATTGAGGGGGGCCTCCTCGATCCAAGCGGAGTCGTCGGCGATGAAGACGAGTGCACCGAGTCGGATCTCGCGGCCCAAAGCCAAACCACCGCTAGAAACCATGTCGATAGAGAGCGAAAAAACTGCAACCTCACCGGAAGTCGCTAAGACACCTGCCCCACGGTGGGCGCCAACTGTCGTGGGAACTAGTCTGACAGTAAGAGTAGGGGGTACGTAGGAGGAGGCAAGATCCTAGCTACGATGAGGTTGTGCATGCAAGATTTACGAGTTCAGGCCCTTCTCGGAAGTGGTTCCCGGAGGCTTGGTCGACTGGATTATGCGTGAGAGTTACAGGGGGTGCCAACCCCTTTGCAGAGGAGGGGGTAGCTTATATAGAGTGCGCCAGGACCCTAGCCATCCCACATTACACAGGGTTCAATATACATTAAGGCAGGGCGTTACTGGTAACGCTAGCTATAAAGAGCTATAAATGATCTTTAATACTACAGAGTGAACGCCTGACCGTTACCATCCTGTGTAGCTTTAGAGCTTCTGTCTCCGAGTGATTCTTTGTGTAGTCGAGTGACTCTTATCTTGGTTGAATGGACTTGGGGTATCCGAGTGAGATAGCTGGTGGAGTGGATTGCACTCCAAGCTGATTTCAGTCGGCATATTCTTCTATAATTTGAATGTCTTTGACTCTAGCTAGGGAAGTGTCCTTGGGTAGGGTGTCTAGGTCAGGCCTATGACCCTACCCTAGGTACATGTCATCATCAGAGGCAGAGAGAAACCTCTTTCCACATGGGTCAGAAGAAGAACCTGCTCGTCGTCGCGTGGCACAGGCTCGGACTCCCCTTTCGGCAACCTCCAAGATCCGGGCGCCAGCAGGCCGTCAGCGATGAGCCCCTCCAAATCTTCCTCCTTGACCGATGAGGGGATCCAATCGCCCTGGATCCAGCCCGGCGGCAGAGCGGACCGCAAGCTCAACCCCTTCTAGCCCTTGGCCACCTTCTTGGCGCGCTACAGTGCCTTCGTCTTGTCCTTCGCCATCTCCGCGGTGGTCGATGGGAACGATCGAAACGGTGTTGTGCTGAGGTGGGCGAAGCAGAGAGATGAGGAAGAAAGGGGAAAAGTTGTGGGCACCATTGCACACCTCGGCTGCATCGGCTTCTATACCCGCCCGTCCGAGTGGCTGACCGGTGGGCCAGTGTGATCTTAGCGCATCCCACAACCGGCACCAGCCCGATACGTGGCGAAAAAGGCGGAGCAAAGATCGAGGAGTCCATCCCCACTTGCCTCGCTTACCACGTTGCGACCGGCCCGCACGCTTCTCCAAATTTGAAAATACCGCAGAATCCGGGTCCAGTGAATCAGTCGATCGCGTTAGAGATATTCAAATATAGTCCGCTCGATGCTATGCTATTTGTTTCACTCGGATACTCAAGAAGCCAGAATCAATCAAGGTGACTGACGGAGGATTAAACAGTTCGCATACTTTCACACCATTAAAAAGTGCCTCCGGGACATTGAGTCGGGTCAAAATCAACTTCAATCCTTCTTCACTCGGACCTCAATCCATTCGGGGGCTAATGATGATGACATGTACCTGGGGTAGGGTCCTAGGCGTGACCTACATGCCCTACCCCAGGACAATACACTAGAGGCCAAGACCTACAAAGATACAAAGAAGGTATCGACTAGAATTATCACAGAGTGCAATACACTCGACAGAAGATCCACACGGATACCCCACTTCCACTCGACCATCATTATTCACTCGGAGTACAAGAATTTACTCGAAGGATAGAAGACCTATAGCCACCCCTGGATGGTAACATCAGACGTTCACTCCGTCGCCTTAAAGATCATTAAACATGGGCGTTACCAGTAACGTTCGTGACTTTATTCTTTCACTGAAGCCTTGCATAACTGAGGACTGCGAGGGGTCGGCGTACTCTATATAAGCCACCCCTCCCCTCTAGCACAAGGGAGGGGCCTGAACTCGTAAATCCGAGTGTACAACCTCGCCGTAGTTAGACTCTGCCCTCTCCTACGTACCCCCCATCTCTATTGTCAGATCTGTTCCCACGACAATTGGAGCGCGGAAACGGTAAAGGTGTGAGGAATCGGAGATAGTGTTGTCGATTCGCTCAGAATCAGCGGCGTCGGCGGGCGTGTTATGTTTGTTTGAGATGAGAAAGGGTTGAGGGTGTGGCGATCAAGGAGAGAAATTGGGTGCACGAGGGAGGCACCAGCTGAGATTCGTTGTTCCGATAGACGGCGTGCTGCTGATACGTCTCCAATGTATCTATAATTTTTGATTGTTCCATGCTGTTATATTATCATTCTTGGATGATTTACAATCATATTATAATCATTTTATATCATTTTTGGGACTAACCTATTGACATAGTGCCAAGTGCCAGTTGTTGTTTTTTGCTTGTTTTTTACATCGCAGAAAAATCAATATCAAACGGAGTCCAAATGAGCAGAACTTTTTGTGGATTTTTTATTGACCAGAAGACAACCAATGGGACAGAGAAGAACCTGGGGGTGCCCCGAGGGGGGCACAACCCACCAGGGCGCGCCAGGGCCCCCAGGCGCGCCCAGGTGGGTTGTGCCCACCTCGGTAGCCTCCCGCGCCGCCTCTTTGCTCTATAAATACCCCAATATTCCAGAAACCCTAGGGGAGTCGACAAAAATCAATTCCAGCCGCCGCAAGTTCCAGAAACACCAGATCCAATCTAAACACCATCACGGAGGCGTTCATCATCCTCATTCGTGCCTCTCCGATGATGCGTGAGTAGTCTTTTGTAGACCTACGGGTCCGTAATTAGTAGCTAGGTGGCTTCCTCTCCCTCTCTCATGATTCTCAATACAATGGTCTCTTGGAGATCTAGTTGATGTAACTGTTTTTGCGGTGTGTTTGTTGGGATCCGATGAACTTTGAGTTTATGATCAGATCTTTGTTCTTATCCATGAAAGTTATTTGAGTCTTTTGATCTCTTATATGCATGATTACTTATAGCCTCGTATGTCTTCTTTGAATCTTTGGTTTAGTTAGGCTAACTAGATTGATTTTTCTTGCCATGGTAAGAGGTACTTTGTGATGGGTTCGATCTTACGGTGATTGATCCAAGTGACAGAAGGGGAACCGACATGTATGTATCGTTGCTATTAAGGATAACAAGATGGGGTCTATTTCTACATAAATAGATCTTGTCTACATCATGTCATCGTTCTTATTGCATTACTCCGTTTCTCCATGAACTTAATACACTAGATGCATGCTGGATAGCGGTTAATGTGTGGAGTAATAGTAGTAGATGCAGGCAGGAGTCGGTCTACTAATCTTGGACGTGATGCCTATATAATGATCATTGCCTAGATATCGTCATGATTATTTGAAGTTCTATCAATTTCCCAACAATAATTTGTTTACCCATCGTTGTTATTTTTCACGAGAGAAGCCACTAGTGAAACCTACGGCCCCCAGGTCTCTTCTTTATTATATTTGCCTTTGCGGTCTAGTTTTAGTTGCTTTTATTTTCATATCTATTAATCCAAAAACCCAAAAATAACTTGCTGCAAGTTTTATTTATTTATTTTATCACGCATTCCCGCGAGATCTATTTATCCAATGTACTACAATTTTACCTATCTTTTTACCCGTGAGGGATTGACAACCCCTCTCTTACGTCGGGTTGCAAGTATTTGTTCTTTGTATGCAGGAGCTATTTACGTGGTGTTGCGTGGTTCTCCTACTAGTTTGATAACCTTGGTCTCATCATCGAGGGAAATTCCTACCATAGTTGTGCTACATCATCCCTTCCTCTTTGGGGAAATACCGACGTAGTTCAAGCCGCATCAAAAAGAATTTATGGTGCCGTTGCCGGGGAAGATTCGTCTCCCGTCAACTTGCAAATTTCTGGCGCCGTTGCTGGGGAGACATCATCAACATCTACCAGGTTCCTAATGACAAATCTCATCTCCTTGCAATTTACATTGTTTGCCATTTGCCTCTCGTTTTCCTCTCCCCCACTTCACAAAAAAATTGTCGTTTTATTCACCCTCTTTTTCATTTGCCATTTTCTCGTCAGATTCATGTTTGCTTGTGTTGCCATGTGTCTTCTATTTGCTTGCATCTTTTCTTGCTAAAAATCAATTGATATGGATCCTCATCCACTTGCTAATCTTTTAAAGAGATCCAATTATGATGAACCCATTGCTAGTGAATTGAGTTCACTAGATTATCTTTATGAAGTTTTGCTTGAGATTCGTGAATCTGAAAATTGTGATGAAGTGTTAAAAGAAGGAATTTTTAAAGTGATTCATGATAGCTCCTTAGATGAAAAGCATGATTGCAATGATGTTATTATAAATTCTATTAATGTCAATTGTGCTAATAATATGAAAAACCCCAAGCTTGGGGATGCTAATATTGCTATGTCCGCTACTTATTGCAACGATCATGATTGGGGTGATAATGATTCTTATGATCTTAAAAATTTATATAAACCTCATGATGAATATGCTTGCGGTAATATTAAAAGTGGGTTTGGAAGAGAGTCAACTTTAGGTAAAAATAATCCCACATATTTAGAGAGTGTTCAATCTTAGGAAAATTTTGATGAAAGTGGGCTTGGAGAGGTCATGACTTTATTTGATCCCACTATTTTGGAAGAGTGTCAATGTTGCATGCATGTGGATCATATAGAGAATATGTTGTGTGATAGCTATATTGTTGAATTTCAATATGATCCCACATATAATTATTATGAGAGAGGGAAATATGGTTGTAGAAATTTTCATGCTACTAAATTACCTCTCTTCATGTTGAGATTGTTTATGTTTTATTCGTCTTCCCTGCATATGCTAGTCTTTGCTTGTTTTGATAATTTGTTTGCTTATAAAATGCCTATGCATAGAAAGTATGTTAGACTTAAATGAGTTTTCACATACTACGTGATGCTCTCTTCGTGTTTCAATTACTATCTTTCATGTGAGTATCATTGAAATCTTATGCCTAGCTAGGGGCATAAAACGATAGTGCTTGTTGGGAGACAACCCAATGAATAAAATATATTTTTGTCCTTTTTTTCTATTCTTGAGTGTTTGCATAATTATGCTACTGTTATTATTGTGTTTTTGTGTGTTTAATTAGTGTTTGTGCCAAGTAAAGCCTTTGGGATCATGTTGGGTGATAGTTGATTTGATCTTGATGAAAAACAAAAACTTTTGCGCCCAGAAAAATATTTTTCATTTTTAACATAAGCGAGATAAAATATTGATTGTTTTTGCAGAAGATTAATGTACAAATTGCTCATGTTTTCCTAATTTTTCAGAATTTTGGTGTTACAGAAGTATTCGAAATCTCCAGATTACTACAGACTGTTCTGTTTTTGACAGATTCTGTTTTCTTTGTGTTGTGTGCTTGTTTTGATGATTCTATGGTTTTCTTTGGAGAGTTTTTGCCATAGAAAAGTTGGAATACATTAGATATAATGCAAAAATAAAATTTGAATGGGTTTGCAACAGAACTTACAGTAGTGATTTGCTTTCTTATACTAACGGATCTCATGAAGATTTTGTTGAGTGTTGTGTGATTGAAGTTTTCAAGTTTTGGGTGATATTACGATGGATGAAGGAATAAGGATTATCAAAAGGCTATGCTTGGGGATGCCCATGGCACCCCAAGATAATATTCAAGAAGTATCAAGCAACTAAGCTTGGGGATGCCCCCGAGTGGCATCCCCTCTTTCTTCTAACAACCATCGGTATTTTACTTGAAACTATATTTTTATTCATCACATATTCTGAGTTTTACTTGGAGCGTCTTTTATGATATGAGTCTTTGCTTGTTTTGCTTTCTGTTTTCAGTCATGAATCCTTGCTGGACACACCTATTTGAGAGAGCCAAAATTATGCCATGACTTGTTAGAATTGCTCTCTATGCTTCACTTAAATCTTTATGAGCTATGGAATTGCTCTAGTGCTTCACTTATATCTTTCTGAGCACGGTGTGCTTTAGTATTTTTGAAGAAATTCTCTCATGCTTCACTTAGATTTATTTGAGAGTTAGTAAAAAATTTAAGAAATTCTCTCTTGCTTCACTTAAATTATTTTGAGAGAAGAAATTTTTTATGCACATGTTCTTCACTTATTTATTTGAGCTATCAAACGCAACATATGAAACTAGTTCCAAAGTGATAGATATCCAAGGAGGATATAATAAAAACTTTCATGAAGATCATTGGACAAAATAAACTTGATTCCTTGTAATAGTTTTGAGATATGTTGATATAATATGTGAGTCATGTTGATGAGTAATTATGCTTTAGTAAGAATATTGGTGTTAAGGTTTGTGATTCCCTATGCAAGCACAAAAGTCAATAGTTATGCAATGCAATTACATCCTACTTGTGGTGCATTATTCGGTGTTAGTTATGCTTAATGCTCGCTTATGAGATTTTTTGTTTCTTGGTTGGTTGCTCCTCAATCTTTTGCTAGCCCTCATTTTGCACTAAGTATGATCACTACTTGTGCATCCAAAATCCTTTAAACCAGTTTTGCCATATGAGTCCACTATACCTACCTATATGTTGTATTCTTTTGCCATTCTAAGCAAATTTGTATGTGTCATCTCTAATTTTCAAAATAAACTTCTGTTTTGTGTGCTCGTACCGCTCATGAAACGGTAGGGGGTGGCTAATATATTTCCATGCTAGATGTGTTATTCTCAAGATGAGTGTTTATTCACTTGTCATTGCACGAGAGTACGACAAAGGTATTAGGGACAAGGGCGGGCCCACTTCAATTCAAGGGTATTCAGTTGAATACCCTTTTTTGTCCAAAAACTATGTATATAGAGTGTATAGTATACATACATCTAGAGAAAATGGAAGCTGGCCGGAAACCTGATGTCATACACGGATTTCAGCCCAATATAAGGACAACCCACCTATGATTTTCTTCCTGCCCACCCCACATGGCCATCGGCCCACTATTTCTTCTTTTCGGAGCCCAATATGTGAATAGGCAGTTAGCCACATCCCAACCATATGGCACGATCGATCGCTCGCAGGACGCAGAGAACCGGCGCGTCGCCTCCCCAAATTCCGTGGCCACAAACTCGAGGTAGGGTTGTTCAACATGCTGACACGGGTGCACGGCGACTACGGCAGGCAGGGGCACATGGCGGACGGCAGTACGACCGTCGCGGGCGTTGATACGTCTCCAACGTATTTATAATTTTTGATTGTTCCATGCTATTATATTATCCTTCTAGGATGTTTTATATGCATTTATATGCTATTTTATATGATTTTTGGGACTAACCTATTAACCTAGAGCCCAGTGCCAGTTTCTGTTTTTTCCTTGTTTTTGAGTTTTGCAGAAAAGGAAAACCGAACGGAGTCCAATTGAGCTGAAATTTGACGGAGATCATTTCTGGACCAGAAGAAGCCCACAGAGTACCAGAAGTGGGCCAGAAGAGCCCCAAGGCCACCACGAGGGTGGGGACATGCCCTACCCCCTGGGCGCGCCCCCTGCCTCGTGGCCGCCTTGGGGACCCCCTGACTTGTTCCCGACTCCAACACCTCTTATATAACCCCAAACTTCCGAAAGAAACCTAGATCGGGAGTTCCGCCGCCGCAAGCCTCTGTAGCCATCGAAAACCAATCTAGACCCGTTCCGGCACCCTGCCGGAGGGGGGAATCCCACTCCGGTGGCCATCCTCATCATCCCGACGCTCTCCATGGCGAGGAGGGAATAGTTCACCCTCGGGGCTGAGGGTATGTACCAGTAGCTATGTGTTTGATCTCTCTCTCTCTCTCTCTCTCTCTCGTGTTCTTGAGGTGGTACGATCTTGATGTATCGCGAGCTTTGCAACTATAGTTGGATCTTATGATGTTTCTCCCCCTCTACTCTCTAGTAATGGATTGAGTTTTCCCTTTGAAGTTATCTTATTAGATTGAGTCTTTAAGGATTGGAGAACACTTGATGTATGTCTTGCATGTGCTTATATGTGGTGACAATGGGATATTCACATGGTCTACTTGATGTATGTTTTGGTGATCAACTTGCGAGTTCCGTAACCTCGTGAACTTATGCATGGGGTTGGCACACGTTTTCGTCTTGACTCTCCGGTAGAAACTTTGGGGCACTCTTTGACGTACTTTGTGTTGGTTTGAGTAGATGAATCTGAGGTTGTGTGATGCATATTGTATAATCATACCCACGGATACTTGAGGTGACATTGGAGTATCTAGGTGACATTAGGGTTTTGGTTGATTTGTGTCTTAAGGTGTTATTCTAGTACGAACTCTAGGATAGATCGAACGGAAAGAATAGCTTCGTGCTATTTTACTACGGACTCTTGAATAGATCGATCAGAAAGGATAACTTTGAGGTGGTTTCGTACCCTACCATAATCTCTTCGTTTGTTCTCCGCTATTAGTGACTTTGGAGTGACTCTTTGTTGCATGTTGAGGGATAGTTATATGATCCAATTATGTTATTATTGTTGAGAGAACTTGCACTAGTGAAAGTATGAACTCTAGGCCTTGTTTCCTAGCATTGCAATACCATTTACGCTCATTTTTATCGCTTGCTACCTTGCTGTTTTTATATTTTCAGCTTACAAATACTCATATGTATCATCCATATTGCACTTGTATCACCATCTGTTCGCCGAACTAGTGCACCTATACAATTTACCATTGTATTGGGTGTGTTGGGGACACAAGAGACTCTTTGTTATTTGGTTGCAGGTTTGTTTGAGAGAGACCATCTTCATCCTATGCCTCCCACGGATTGATAAACCTTAGGTCATCCACTTGAGGAAAATTTGCTACTGTCCTACAAACCTCTGCACTTGGAGGCCCAACAACGTCTACAAGAAGAAGGTTGTGTAGTAGAGATCAAGCACTTTCTGGCGCCGTTGCCGGGGAGGTGAGTGCTTGAAGGTATATCTTTAGATCTTGCAATCGAATCTTTTAGTTTCTTGTTTTATCACTAGGTTAGTTTATAAAAGAAAACTACAAAAAATGGAATTGAGGGTGCCTCATATGCTTCATATTTTTAATATCTTTCATGAAAATAAGGATTCCGATAATTGTGCTCAATTGCTAGAGGAAGAATGCATTAGAATGTTTGGCACTAAATCTTTGAACGATGAGCATGATTGCAATGTTGTTAGTATGAACTCTTTGAATATCCATAGTACTAATGATGATTGCACTAGTCATGATGAAAATGTCTCTTATAAGCATGTCAATTTTTGTGGAGTGCATAGAGTTTGGAAGTACACACCAAATAGGGAAGATAGATTTTGCAAGAGGCATAAGTATTTAGAAACTAAATGGTTGCAAGAGAGGCTGGATGCTTGTGCTGAAAATTTAAAATTTCTTTGCCATCCTTGTGAACTTTGCAATGAACATGATCATTTAAATCCCCAATGCGAATTGTTTCATGATCGTATCGTGTCCAAAAATTGTGATGACTTGATTTCCCTTGCACATCATAATGAACTTAGTTTGCTTGTGGGTTACGAAGAAATGAAACGTATAACTAAGGATCTTCCAAAATTTGTCCTTGATAAAATTCTTGATTTTGATCTAGAGGAAATTTATATGTATTGTGCGATGAATTGCATTGAAAATCCTTATATTGCCAAATACATAAAGACAAGAAAACAAATAGAAGATGAAGAGAATACTAATGAAAGGGAAGAGATTTCCCAATATTCTCCTATTATTTCTTATGATGAATCAGGTAACGAGGAGGAGCCTTCTATTCAACCAATCTCATTAATAAGGAGCTCCAAAAAGAGGATTACACACACATGATGTGAAGAAGAAAAAGAAAAGACGGAGAAGCAAAGGTAAAAAGGTATCCCTCTCAAATGATGTTGCTCCTATTACTCATTGTGATGATGATAATTGCTATACTATTGGTGCTATCCATACTATTAATGATGAGAGTGATTATGCTTATGATATGAAAAGGCCCAAGCTTGGGGATGCCATGTTTGATGAGAATGACAAATTTGAGAATTTATTTGCTGCAATTAATGATTGTCCCAAGCTTGGGGATGCTATGTTTAATGAAGATGATATTTTTAGCCTCCCATGTTTTGATGAGCAAATTTATTATGATGATAGCTCCTCCTACTTATGATGATTATAAATATGAAAGTGGGTTTGGAGAGGTCATGACTTTATTTAGTGATGATTCCACTATCTTGGAAGAGGTTTCAATCGATTATGATGAGAACAAAGTTGCTACTTATGATAATTATTGTGATGATACGTATGCTATAAAAAGTAGTGATGATTATGAAACTTGTCATGATTATGATTACCCTTTTTTGAACTTTATTCTTTCAATGTTCAAACAATTTATAGTATTCGAGTTTCTTATGACACTCCCACTATTATTCATGAGAAGAAATTTGCTTATGTGGAGAGTAATAAAAATTCTATGCTTGTAGATCATGAAAAGAATGCTTTATGTGATGGTTACATTGTTGAATTCATTCATGATGCTACTGAAAATTATTATAAGGGAGGAACATATGCTTGTAGGAATTGCAATAATAACAAGTTTCCTCTCCATGTGCTTAAAGTTTTGAAGTTATGCTTGTTTTGCCTTCCTATGCTAGTTGATTATCGATCCCATAAGTTGTTTGCTCACAAAATCCCTATGCATAGGAAGTGGGTTAGACTTAAATGTGCTAGTCATATTCTTCATGATGCTCTCTTTATGTTTAAATTCTTATCTTTTATGTGAGCATCATTGAAATCATCATGCCTAGCTAGGGGCGTTAAACGTTAGCGCTTGTTGGGAGGCAACCCAATTTTATTTTTGTTCTTTGACTTTTGCTCCTGTTTAGTAATAAATAATTCATGTAGTCTCTGTTTAGATGTGGTTTTATGTTTTAATTAGTGTTTGTGCCAAGTAGAACCTTTGGGAAGACTTGGGTGAAGTCTATGTGATCTTTCTGTAAAAAACAGAAACTTTTACGCGCACGAGATTAGCTGCCATCTTTTACTGGAGAGTGCTATTAAGTTGATTATTTTTGCAGATGATTAATAGACAAATTCCTCACGTCTAGAAATTTATTTCAGAATTTTTGGAGTTCCATAAGTATACGTTTGATACAGATTACTACAGACTGTTCTGTTTTTGACAGATTCTGTTTTCATGGTGTTGTTTGCTTATTTTGATGAATCTATGAGTAGTATCGGAGGGTATGAACCATATAGAAGTTGAAATACAGTAGATATTACACCAATATGAATTTAGAATGAGTTCACAACAGTACCTAAGTGGTGGTTTTATTTTCTTATACTAACGGAGCTTACGAGTTTTCTGTTAAGTTTTGTGTTGTGAAGTTTTCAAGTTTTGGGTAAGGAATCGATGGACTATGGAATAAGGAGTGGCAAGAGCCTAAGCTTGGGGATGCCCAAGGCACCCCAAGGAAATATTCAAGGACAACCAAGAGCCTAAGCTTGGGGATGCCCCGGATGGCATCCCCTCTTTCGTCCTCGTTCATCGGTAACTTTACTTGGAGCTATATTCTTATTCACCAGATGATATGTTTTTTGCTTGGAGCGTCATTTTATTTTCTTTTGTTTTGCTTGCTGTTTGAATAAAATACCAGGATCTGAAATTCTTAAATGTAAATGTTAGAGAGTCTTCACATAGTTGCATAATTATTCAACTACTCATTGATCTTCACTTATATCTTTCGGAGTAGTTTGTCATTTGCTCTAGTGCTTCACTTATATCCTTTTAGAGCACGGCGGTGGTTTTATTTTCAAGAAATAGATGAACTCTCATGCTTCATTTAAATTATTTTGAGAGTCTTTAGAACTGCATGGTAATTTGCTTTGGTTATGAATTTAGTCCTAATATGATGGGCATTCAAGAGGGATATAATAAAAACTTCCATATAAGTGCATTGAATACTAAGAGAAGTTTGATACTTGATGATTGTTTTGAGATATGGAGATAGTGATATTAAAGTTGTGCTAGTTGAGTAATTGTGAAATTGAGAAATACTTGTGTTGGAGTTTGCAAGTCCCATAGCATGCACGTATGGTAAACGTTGTGTGACAAATTTGAAGCATGAGGTGTTCTTTGATTGCTTTCCTTATGAGTGGTGGTCAGGGACGAGCGATGGTCTTTTCGTACCAATCTATCCCCCTAGGAGCATGCGCGTAATTCTTGGTTTTTGATGACTTGTAGATTTTTGCAATAAGTATGTGAGTTCTTTATGACTAATGTTGAGTCCATGGCGTATACGCACTCTCACCTTTCCATCATTGCTAGCCTCTTCGGTACCATGCATTGCCCTTTCTCACCTTGAGAGTTGGTGCAAACTTCACCGGTGCATCCAAACCCTATGATATGATATGCTCTATCACACATAAACCTCCTTATATCTTCCTCAAAACAGCCACCATACCTACCTATTATGGCATTTCCATAGCCATTCCGAGATATATTGCCATGCAACTTTCCACCGTTCCGTTTATTATGACACGCTTCATCATTGTCATATTGCCTTGCATGATCATGTAATTGACATCGTATTTGTGGCAAAGCCACCATGCATATTATTTCATACATGTCACTCTTGATTCATTGCCCATCCCGGTACACCGCCGGAGGCATTCATATAGAGTCATACTTTGTTCTAGTATCGAGTTGTAATCATTGAGTTGTAAATAAATAGAAGTGTGATGATCATCATTAATAGAGCATTGTCCCAAAAAAAAGCAAGGCCAAATGAAAAAAAATGAAAAAAAGAAAGGCCAAATAAAAAAGGAAAGGCCAAATAAAAAATAAAAAAAGGGGACAAAGCTACTATCCTTTTTCCACACTTGTGCTTCAAAGTAGCACCATGATCTTCATGATAGAGAGTCTCTTATATTGTCACTTTCATATACTAGTGAGAATTTTTCATTATAGAACTTGGCTTGTATATTCCAATGATGGGCTTCCTCAAAATGCCCTAGGTCTTCGTGAGCAAGCAAGTTGGATGCACACCCATTTCGTTTCTTTTGTTGAGCTTTCATACATTTATAGCTCTAGTGCATCCGTTGCATGGCAATCCCTACTCCTCGCATTGACATCAATTGATGGGCATCTCCCTAGCCCGTTGATTAGCCGCGTCAATGTGAGACTTTCTCCTTTTTTGTCTTCTCCACACAACCCCCATCATTATATTCTATTCCACCCATAGTGCTATGTCCATGGCTCACGCTCATGTATTGCGTGAAAGTTGAAAAAGTTTGAGAATACTAAAGTATGAAACAATTGCTTGGCTTGTCATCGGGGTTGTGCATGATGGGAGCATTTTTGTGTGACGAAAATGAAGCATGGCCAAACTATATGATTTTGTAGGGATGAGCTTTCTTTGGCTATGTTATTTTGAGAAGACATAATTGCTTGGTTAGTATGCTTGAAGTATTATTATTTTTGTCAATATTAAAGTTTTATGTTGAATCTTTCGGATCTGAACATTCATGCCACAATAAAGAAAATTACATTGATAATTATGTTAGGTAGCATTCCACATCAAAAATTCTGTTTTTATCATTTACCTACTCGAGGACGAGCAGGAATTAAGCTTGGGGATGCTTGATACGTCTCCAACATATCTATAATTTTTGATTGTTCCATGCTATTATATTATCCTTCTAGGATGTTTTATATGCATTTATATGCTATTTTATATGATTTTTGGGACTAACCTATTAACCTAGAGCCCAGTGCCAGTTTCTGTTTTTTCCTTGTTTTTGAGTTTTGCAGAAAAGGAAAACCAAACGGAGTCCAATTGCGCTGAAATTTGACGAAGATCATTTTTGGACCAGAAGAAGCCCACGGAGTGCCAGAAGTGGGCCAGAAGAGCCCCGGGCCCACCACGAGGGTGGAGGGCGCGCCCTACCCCCTGGGTGCGCCCCCTGCCTCGTGGCCGCCTCGGGGACCCCCTGACTTGTTCCCGACTCCAACACCTCTTATATAACCCCAAACTTCCAGAAAGAAACCTAGATCGGGAGTTCCGCCGCCGCACGCCTCTGTAGCCACCGAAAACCAATCTAGACCCGTTCCGGCACCCTGCCGGAGGGGGGAATCCCTCTCCGGTGGCCATCTTCATCATCCCGGCACTCTCCATGACGAGGAGGGAATAGTTCACCCTCGGGGCTGAGGGTATGTACCAGTAGCTATGTGTTTGATCTCTCTCTCTCGTGTTCTTGAGGTGGTACGATCTTGATGTATCGTGAGCTTTGCTACTATAGTGGGATCTTATGATGTTTCTCCCCCTCTACTCTCTTGTAATGGATTGAGTTTTCCCTTTGAAGTTATCTTATCGGATTGAGTCTTTAAGGATTTGAGAACACTTGATGTATGTCTTGCATGTGCTTATCTGTGGTGACAATGGGATATTCACCTGATCTACTTGATGTATGTTTTGGTGATCAACTTGCGAGTTCCGTAACCTCGTGAACTTATGCATAGGGGTTGGCACACGTTTTCGTCTTGACTCTCCGGTAGAAACTTTGGGGCACTCTTTGAAGTACTTTGTGTTGGTTTGAATAGATGAATTTGAGATTGTGTGATGCATATCGTATAATCATACCCACGGATACTTGAGGTGACATTGGAGTATCTAGGTGACATTAGGGTTTTTGTTGATTTGTGTCTTAAGGTGTTATTCTAGTACGAACTCTAGGATAGATCGAACGAAAAGAATAGCTTCGTGCTATTTTACTTCGGACTCTTGAATAGATCGATCAGAAAGGATAACTTTGAGGTGGCTTCCTACCCTACATAATCTCTTCGTTTGTTCTCCGCTATTAGTGACTTTGGAGTGACTCTTTTTTGCATGTTGAGGGAATTATATGATCCAATTATGTTATTATTGTTGAGAGAACTTGCACTAGTGAAAGTATGAACCCTAGGCCTTGTTTCCTAGCATTGCAATACCGTTTACGCACATTTTTATCGCTTGCTACCTTGCTGTTTTTGTATTTTCAGATTACAAATACTCATATCTATCATCCATATTGCACTTGTATCACCATCTGTTCGCCGAACTAGTGCACCTATACAATTTACCATTGTATTGGGTGTGTTGGGGACACAAGAGACTCTTTGTTATTTGGTTGCAGGGTTGTTTGAGAGAGACCATCTTCATCCTACGCCTCCCATGGATTGATAAACCTTAGGTCATCCACTTGAGGGAAATTTGCTACTGTCCTACAAACCTCTGCACTTGGAGGCCCAACAACGTCTACAAGAAGAAGATTGTGTAGTAGACATCAAGCGTCCAAGTGTACGAGAAAAACTTCCTGCGTCGTTTTCTATGGTTGTTCATCAGACTTCCGTGCTTCTTGTCTTGTGCCGTAAAAGGGTGAGTTAATCTAACTATTGGCTTCCTATTTTGGTAGAAGATTACATTATTTTATATATATACTGAAATCTAAGACTTGTTTGAGATTCGAGACTTTCTATTTCCATACAGCATAAGATATTGAAATTTCACACTTGTTTGTAGTGATTGACAAGAACGAATTGTGAAGACAGAGACTCATTTAGGGTTAGTATAATGCAATAATGTTATTTGCAATTTATGATGTAATTTCTAGTAGTAATATTATTAAGTAGTATAGTGCAATACGGCGTTAATCGGTTATACATGCCAAAAACAAGGGCTCTAGGCTTTCAAAAGAAATTAGCCTTTCAAATTTTGAATACACAATCTTCAAATCCTGGGCCCGCCCCTGATTAGGGATGCCCTATCCCAAAATGAAAAATGAATTTACTTTATGTTGTCAAATAATAATTCCTTGGAAAGTGTTGGTATGAAAGGCACCTGTGGATACGGTTAGCCATGGAAAGTGAAAGTATGGTGGAAAAAGGAATAAACTTTATTTTTTGTTTGGGAACCGCCTATGATACATCTAGCATGGAAAGTATTGGAAACTACTCGATCATTTTCGTTGACAGGAAAAGCATGCCACCCAAAATGTTTTATCTCTATCTTTTTCGCTTTAAGCTCAGGCACCTCTACAAATCCCTACTTCCCTCTACGAAGGGCCTTTCTATTTATTTTATGCAATTTTTATTTTTACTTGAGTCTCCATCTTCTCTTATAAAGCACCAACTAAGGGGCACTATGACCGTACTTGAGCATTGGATGTAGCTAATATGCGAGTGTGTTTCATGAATGGATCAATGATTGAGCATAATGGGCTAGGGATAACTTGCTTTAGCGTTGATATTTTGAAAGACATGGTTGTTTGTTGATATGCTTGGGTATTAAAGTCCTCATGTCAAAACTAGACTATTTCTTTAAACCATATAAAAGTCCAATGTCCATGCTATAAAAGACAGAATATGTGATGAACATGTTAGGCAGCATTCCACATCAAAATTTCTGTTTTTATCATTTACCTACTCGAGGACGAGCAGGAATTAAGCTTGGGGATGCGATACGTCTCCAACGTATCTATAATTTTTGATTGTTTCATGTTGTTATATTATCATTCTTGGATGTCTTACAATCATTTTATATCATTTTTGGGACATACCTATTGGCATAGTGCCAAGTGCCAGTTGCTGTTTTTTGCTTGTTTTTTACATCACAGAAAATTAATATCAAACGGAGTCCAAATGCAGCGAAACTTTTTGTGGATTTTTATGCACCAGAAGTCACCCAATGGCCCGGAGAAGCTCTTGGGGGGTGCCCCGAGGGGGGCACAACCCACCAGGGCGCGCCTGGGCCCCCAGGCGCGCCCAGGTGGGTTATGCCCACCTCAGTGGCCTCCCGCACCGCCTCTTTACTCTATAAATACCCCAATATTCCAGAAGCCCTAGGGGAGTCGACGAAAATCAATTGCAGCCACCGCAAGTTCCAGAAACACCAGATCCAAACTAAACACCATCACGGAGGGGTTCATGTCCTCATTGGGGCCTCTCCGATGATGCGTGAGTAGTCTTTTGTAGACCTACGGGTCCGTAGTTAGTAGCTAGCTGGCTTCCTCTCCCTCTCTTGATTCTAAATACAATGGTCTCTTGGAGATCTATTTGATGTAACTCTTTTTGTGGTGTGTTTGTTGGGATCCGATGAACTTTGAGTTTATGATCAGATCTTTGTTTTTATCCATGAAAGTTATTTGAGTCTTTTGATCTCTTATATGCATGATTACTTATAGCCTCGTATTTCTTCTTGGAATCTTTGGTTTAGTTAGTCCAACTAGATCAATTTTTCTTGCCATGGAAAGAGGTGCTTTGTGATGGGTTCGATCTTATGGTGCTTGATCCTAGTGACAGAAGGGGAACCGACACGTATGTATCGTTGCTATTAAGGATAACAAGATGGGGTATATTTATACATAAATAGATCTTGTCTACGTCATGTCATCGTTCTTATTGCATTACTCCGTTTCTCCATGAACTTAATACACTAGATGCATGCTGGATAGCGGTCGATGTGTGGAGTACTAGTAGTAGATGCAGGCAGGAGTCGGTCTACTAATCTTGGACGTGATGCCTATATAATGATCATTGTCTGGATATCATCATGATTGTTTGAAGTTCTATCAATTGTCCAACAGTAATTTGTTTACCCACTGTTGCTATTTTTCTCGAGAGAAACCACTAGTGAAACATACGGCCCCCGGGTCTCTTCTTTATTATATTTGCCTTTGCGATCTATTTTTATTTTCTTTCATTTTCAGATATATTAATCGGAAAACCCAAAAATACCTTGTTGCAATTTTTATTTATTTATTTTATCTCGCGTTCCCGCGAGATCTATTTATCCAATCTACTATAATTTTACCTATCTTTTTACCCGTGAGGGATTGACAACCCCTCTCTTACATCGGGTTGCAAGTATTTGTTCTTTGTGTGCAGGAGCTATTTACGTGGTGTTGCGTGGTTCCCCTACTGGTTCGATAACCTTGATCTCATCACTGAGGGAAATACCTAGCATAGTTGTGCTGCATCATCCCTTCCTCTTTGGGGAAATACCAACGTAGTTCAAGCCGCATCAGCTGCTCATCCATGGTCAGGTGAAAAGAAGAAGAAAAAAAGAAATCGTTATTATAGCGGTTGGGCGGTGAGCACATCCTTCTTCCCCAACAGAGTCCGGCTGACCGTGCGATTTTTTTAGCTGGGAGTAGTGCCTAGGGGATGATAAATTGAAGAATGAATGGAGCAAGCAGCGGAGGCATCGGCATCTTGTGCAGTAAAATACTGACGAGGCAAGCATCACCGGAGATGGGGAAGAAGGATATGCCTCTGGCCATTCGTGCGGTTGCCCATGTAAGTGAGGCTCGCGGCAAGGTGCCTCTTCCACCTATTGTTGTACACCCTGTCCTCGACGATTGTCCGGGTCGGGCACCCACAGCGGCCATCGTCGGGTGAGATGACATTGCACACGGCGATGTACCCTTTTTGGTGTGAGCAGAGCCCGACCCACGCATCCAGCTCGCGCATGAATTAGGCCTTGCCGTGGAAAGGTAGGAGCCAGCTCCTGTGACGCGTCCAGGCGAGGCGGCCGTTGTCGAAGGAGAAGGTGCCCCTGTTCGCGAGGGAGCGGAAGATGGTGGATCCATTGGGATGCACCGCTTGGGACGAGACAAGGATGGGCAGCTTGATCGGCGGCGGGCGGAGGGACTCCCACCGCCATTCACCCCAGCCACAGCGTGCTATGAGCTCCTATTTCTATATGATCCTTTCAGGTGTTGCTGCTGTATGATGAAAACTAGCCACTTGGACCATGGAATTTGATTAAAAAAAAGATTCTTCATTTAAATTTAGGCAATTATCCTCCGTTTGGAAGACATCGACCAAAGTAGATTGCGCCAAGTAGATGGTATCTTCGTATTTGCGTTTTGACCAAATAATGATGGTTTGTTTTCCTATTATATTAATTATTGTGATGGGTTCAAATCATATTGTTTGTAAGTCAAATTTATTTTCATATGGGCAGCAAAATGACAAAATATAATTCAATATGGACTTTTCACTAATCATACCACAGATAAGCTGAAAAAGCAGGTAATGAAAAGAACTGGTTGGCTTATTATCTGGAGCTTATATTCACATGAGCTTATTTTCATAAGATAACTCAAAAGAACTGGCCCTAAGAACCCTGGTCAACAGCAATGCCAAACAAATGACATGTACCATGATTGCAATGGAGTGACTTACCATACCACATTCTATAGGCTCATCGTTGCACCTCCTTTTTTGCGATGGTCCATGAAAATTCCCCATACATCTTGTACTAAGAAATCATGTACTTTTTCATTGCCGCACCCCATCTGCAAGTTGACACAGCTAATTTGAGATATCTCTAGATGATAATACATTGCATATCCCTTGCACATAAATTAACCACCAATTAATGATTGCGTGTGTCGCACGAACTAGTCATGAATCTGTGTACTGGACTTGCAGGCACTCTTAGGGAGCCTAATTTTGTACACTAGCATTCCTCCATGCCACCTACGACTATGTAATGTATGACGTCTATATATCTAATTTAGTAGCCAGTAGTGGTAATCATTGGCTACACAAAAAGGGATTCTTGGTCGAAAATCTTAGCAAAGCGTGCAGGCAGGCACACAATAATAAAACTGAGAGACCCACTTACAAGATCATACCAATGATTCAGTCCAATATTTTGGTTGGCCAAGGTGTTAGATGCAAAAGAAACATCGTCCTTGTAGCTGTTGCCAGCTCCATAACATGTAACAGCGACATGTTAGTATATTTGAAGTACAGCAGGAAGGTGATGCTGGACGGGTTTAAAGGTGACAAGTACCTAGGTCGCGGCAGTTGCTTGGCGTCATGGTAGATGGTGGGAATCAAGTTAAAAACGTCAAGGGTGATGCCGCCGCGGTGGCTGTCAGGGTCCGGGAAGGAGATCTAGGACCGTAGACGAGGGTGTTTGTGAAGCGGCTCCAATAGTGTGGACGACGATGTGGACGAAGTGGATCTGAGGCCGTGGAAGAGTGCGTCGGTGAAGCTGCTCTGGCAGGGTTGAGGATGGTGTCGACGATGCGGATCTGCGGCCATGGACGAGGGCATCGGGAAGCGGCTCCGGTAGGGTTGAGGGTGATGTCGACGAAGCAGATCTACGACCGTGGACGAGGGCGTCGGGAAGCTACTCCGGTAGGGTTGACAACGGTGTCAACGAATCGGATCTGAGGCTGTCGATCGGGGCATCGGTGAGGCGGCTCCAGAGGTGTGGACGATGGTGTCGACAAAGTGGCTCCGATGCGATGTAGGAAGGAGCCGCTGCAGATGCGCTGCGGTTGATGAGAGCACCGACGAAGCAGATCCGGCGCGGTGGACAAGACCGGCACTGAATGGGCTCTGATACAGTGCTGGATGAGTAGAGTTTTTAGGGAAGGTGGGAGGGGTAGATGCGGCCGCAGAAGTAGATCCGGCGAGGTGGACGAAGTCGACAGTGAATAGGCTCTGCTCGCCGATGGATGAGCAGTCTAGGGTTTCAAGAGGAAGAAGGGGTAGAATCATCGATGAAGTACGAATGACGTGATGTAAGGTGTTCTGGTGCTATGGAGTAGTCGTTTTTGCACGAGGGGAGAGAAAATGGGCGTGTCGTGTGGTGTGGGGAACCGGAAGTTACCAAAGCAACCCCGTCCTATTATGTAAATGAGGGTTGTGTTGTTCTCCATGAACCAAGGCAGAAAGGGAATTTTGCATGCTCCAGACTAGGTCGCGAAAATTTTAGAAGGAAGCGGGAGATTTTGCCGCCCGTGGGATCATTCGTATTCAATTTCAACTAATTTTTTACAGTGCAATCAGGAAGCCAGTGATGCGCGATTGTGTACAAGGCACACACGTCAGCAATAACTCATATACTATCAAGTCGACCCCAGAAAAAAAAGACAATAACTCCAGATGATGCCCTGATAACTTCTTGTACGATCACACGGGCGCGGCTGATCGTATGGGTGTAACTGAGGTGCGTTCATAAAAAATGAAGCAAACACTCAGCCTATGTATTTCCAGTAAAACTATATAATTTTGTGCCATTGGTTATTTATTTTAAACACAGTGCATAACAAATGGATATTATGGTCCTCTACTTAGTCAGGGGTTTCGTTTTTATTTATAGAATCTTTAGGAGTTTAGTTAGTGATTTATCCTTTCCCAAAAACTATCTTATTTAGTACAATAGAATACTTGAGCTGAAAAGGTTGAATTATCAGTATCCTTTCAGAAAGAAAAAAACAATGAAACTACTCTTTTGTTACTTACAGATATATGCTATAACATATTACCTTTGTGCTTTTCGAATTTCAGTATACGCCTGCGAAAACAAATGTCATTAATATCAGTGCCTAAGAATTATTTTGTTTGTGATTCTAATCTATTCAGCAGAGAGCGATGGATATAGAAGAAATATGGGCACAACTTTCCCTAGGTGCAGCATCTTCTGCTAATAACCAACCTCAGCAACAACCTACTCAGGATACTTGTCACGCTAAAAGAAAAGCTAATCTTTCAATTGTTCGACATTAGTCCTTTTGTTCCTAAATACAAGTCCTTTTAGAGATTTTAAATACGGACTACATATGAAGCAAAATGAGTGAATATACACTCTAAAATGCGTCTATATACATCCGTATCTAGTCTTTATTGAAATCTCTAAAAGGGCTTATATTTAGAAACGGAGGGAGTAGTTTGGAAAAGCGGCATGGTCAATTTCGTTGATAAATAACTCTCCTGTCCTGAATGAAAACTTGGTGGTGAAGCTCATGTGTTGGATGGATTTTAGATGGTCTTTTATCTCTGAATATTTGTACTGAAGCTCATGCGTACTTCAGTACTTGTGGCGAAGTTCCTCTGGAGTTGTTTCCGCGAAGTGATGGGTGGAAGTTGGTGCCACAACAACTTTCCCGATCTCTTCGCCGAACTCTAGGCCTTACCACTCGCGGTTCGCCACATTAGGTGGCTGATCATTGGGGTGCTTGCCTGGACATTGTGGACGGTTCAGAACAAGCTTGTGATTCAACATATACCTCTGCGACGTGCTACTGAGGCTGTGTTCAAATGGTGTAGTTATTTGCAGCTTTGGTGGCCGCTTAGCCGCCCCCAGGACCGAAACGCCATCAACTCCATCATTGCCCATCTTCGCGCGATGGCGCTCCGACTGGCACCGCCGCTTTCCCCTCCACCAGCAGAGCCGGACTAGATCTTCTCCGTCTGCGCCGTCGCCTGTGCTGTGTTTTTATTTTCTTTGTGCTTGTTGAGTTGTGCCCTCAGCAGAACCTTCTTACTGTGTGTTGTGCTACTTTGCGTGTGGCGTGTGTGTATGTGCTTGTTGGGTACTGTGTTGAACCTTGTGCTCGGTAGTTTTGCTTTATATATAAAGTGGGGCGAAAGCCTTTTTTGGTGCTTGTGTCGATATTTTGCTAGGAGATTATCATTTTATCTTTGAATATTTGTATCCTTGAATATTTTTACTGAAGCTCATGTGTTAGATGAATTCTTCTATCTCTGAATATTTGTACTAAAGCTCATTGGTACTTGTGCCGACATTTTGCTAGGAGATTATCATCTTTTCTCTTGAGTATTTGTACCCAAGCTCATGTGTTGGATGAATTTTAGATGGCCTTGTATCTCTGGATATTTCTACTGAAGCTCATGGGCACTTGTGCCCATATTTTGCTAGGGGATTATCATTTTATCTCTGAATATTTGTACTGAATCTCATTTGTTGGATGCATTTTATATTGCCTTGTATCTCTGAATAATTGTGCAAGAATATTATTTCCTATGGCAATCTGTTTCTTTTTCTATACCTATACCTAATACCTAATACCTAGTACCTATACCTTATATATAATATTAAGGAAGGAAGATTTCATAGTTTTTCTTGTGTCACTTTTTTATATCTGTTGATTTTGTGGTAAACATAAAGATTTAAAAGAAGTATTATTAAGGTTTTGTCCTCCCATCGTCCAGTCCCGATTTCATGTGTTATAATGGGCCAGCTGCTCCCGCGTGGTCTAATCCATTGCAAGTGTTGAAATTAAACACGACAAGATGTTTTGCTCAATCATTGTACGGTGTCCTATTCGGATAATATAGGAATTAATCATGATTAGGACTTGGTACGAAAATTCAATTTGGTTCCCGGTAGCACATGCTCCCAGGCCAAAAATATTTTTCAAGTCAAAAAAATAAAGGCAAAAGTTATGTGATCTTAGTCACATTAAAATGCTATCTGCAAATTTTGAGGCAAGAAGGCTAAGCATTTTGGCTTGTAAAAAAACAAATTGAAGACTAAATATAATCCCGATTTTGTTTTCTCACCGACGAAACACTGCTGCCCCATTTTGCATAAAATGTGTCAACTATGCTTTCAAGACTAACTCGAATATCTGCAAAAAAAATCAGATTTTTTGAATTTTTTATATATTTTTTAAATCTATTGTTCAGCCGGGAGCCTATGCTCTCGGGAGCCAAAACGCCAGAGGTTAAGTCCACGTATTCACTGTAATCATGTACCCTATTGAGAAATCTATATCTATATCTATATCTATCTGTACCTACTAATAAAGCAAGGTGCGTTTCTCCGATTTTTTCATCCGCTCACCGCTGAAAAGATTTTTCTTTTATTTGAGGTGGTACTAAATATTTTTGCATCCATGTGTTAGAAAAGAATAATGGTTTGTCCATGTGTTAATTTACTGCCCATGTAGTGGGGAAACACTATTTACCGCAGTGCGCGCTATATAGTCGGGCCTTCGCATAGGGCACCCAAGACTGGGCCGACCACTTTTCTTTTTTTTCTTTACTTATTATTTTCCTGTTTCTTTCCTGTATATTTTATCTTTTCTTCCATTAATTTTTTTTATTTTTTGGTAAATACAATTTTTATAGATTTCAATTTTGGTTAAATTTCTGAAAACTTTTCAGAAATTTTAAAAAGTACTTTTTTGAATTATTTTTTTGGAATTTTATTTTTCTCGCTCCAAAATTTGTTCAATATTCAAAAAATTATATTTTTCCCAAATTTTCTTGAGATTTTCAAACACAGTAACATTTTTAAAATGTTGAAAATTCTAAAATTATTCTTCTTTTACGGAAATGTTCACAAATTGAAAATAATGTTTGCATCTGAAAATCCATTTTCTAAAATTGTTCTGAATGTTAAAAACATGTTCCTATTTTTTAAAACAGAATACCAATTCAAAAAATATTAGCGATTTTATAAAAGGTTCATGTTTTCCAAAAAAATTTGTAAATTTTAAAAAACTTTTATGTTTCATATTATCTCTCCCGTTGCAACGCACGGGCATATGTGCTAGTAAAAAAAATCAGACCGACTGCCTTTGTGTGCGTACGTGAGTTGCTACCGCGAGAATCGATCAAATCGATTAGCTAGCTAGGTTAACTACGTACATGACTACGTGTGTATTACTTCCGCCTCTTGCGACAGAAACCTAAGATATCTAGCGTGCGCTGTTCATCGTCATCGTGGCGTGTCACCATCGCTAAAAGTACTTGGTGTCGAGGCTGGACTAGCAGCAGTACGATACGTACCAAGGCGCTGCGGTGCACCATCGTGCTAGCAGCAGCAGAGGGGCACAATCACGGCCGTGCGCCGGAGCACGTCGCGCACGAGGATCAGCTGCGACTACGTACTGTCTTTGTGTGCGTACGTGGGGTTCTTGCTCCTTTGCTTTCCCTATACGTGATATACTCATCTACTCGTGGTATAGAACTGTAGGTGAATCAACCAGCTCAACCAGCCAAGTCGAAATACGGTTAGCTGGACAGTGATATCTCTAACTCATCAGTATTTAAGGTTATGTTTGGTGGCGAAGTATTTTAAAAACCAAAGTAACGAAAAACCACGGTATTTTAGCATGTAGGTACACAATACTGCAGTTTTGACATACCAGTGTACTTTGAAGTATTCATAATACAGTGACCTGTTTGGCAAGCGATTATATGCAACAACGTAAATTAGCTAGCTAGCTAGCTGTATTGAGCAGTTGCAATGCGCCCGGCCGGTGCTAGCTAGCTAGCCGCATGACCGAACGGCCATGCATAACAAGCAGCCGCATGCACTGAACTGCCCTGCACAAAGCTAGAAGGAGGCAGTTGAACACGACACGGAGCTGCCAACGGCTACGCGTGGACTCAGGCTTGTCCTCAACTAGATTGAAGATGGCATTTGTCATGTCCATAAGCTGCTGCAAGCTTTCCCTGTTGTATTGGATTGGATCCCTTGTGCTAACCAAGGGCAGCGTGCCGGCCAACTTCACGACAGGGCAACAAGACAATTTCGCTCTCCGTTTATAATGGCCTTTCGTTCCTCTGGCTGGCACTGGGCAGCAGGAACGATGCGGCCGTGCGGAGGCAGGGGGACGAAGATCAGCATACTCGCGTTGATCTCTCCTTTGCATGATGGTCGTGGCTTAAAGGCAGGAAGGAGACGAGCGATGCAGCGTTTCTTTCGCGTGCTCAGTTTTAAAAAAAAGAGGTCGAGGGTTCTTTTTTTTAGACAGAGAAAAAACTGTGGTTTTTAATATACTGTAGTTTTAATACCCTTGTTTTCTCTAATAGCCAAACAGCTCTCAGGAATTAAAACTGTGGTATTTTATAATTTTAAAAAACTGTAGTATTCTCTGAATACTTAGAAAAAACTTTGTTACCAAATGGGGCCTAAGTCCTGATGCTCGCATTTATCCTGGATTTATTTTAACATTTCTGGCAATACGCGTTCAGTGGAAGAAGACGTTCTCGTCGACTACAAGGCGCCTACGATGTTTTCGTAAAACTCAAGATGATATGTCGGCTCAGTCTTTCGGAGATGTTCATAGGGGTAGGGTGTGCGCGTGTGTATTCATAGAGATGAGTGTATTTGTGTTTATATGAGCATTTGTGTCTGTACTGATGTTTAAAAAAGTCAAAATACGGTCAGTGTCCATTCAAGTCTCGGACTCACAGGAAACAAGAGTTTTTGGTTGTTTGAGCGGCTGGTGTAAATGGATACGAGGATTCCTCCTACCTGACGCTCATTGAGTTAGTTTTTTTTAGCAAAACACACTTGGACTTTATTATTAATGTTTTGTAGGAGAAACTTTCAATCTATTCATTATCTATCGTGACAATACAGAGAATATCATAATTTTAAAAATTATAATTAGATCCGTGGATCACCTAGCGACGACTAAAAGCACCGGAGAGCGTATATCATCGCCCTTTCCTCGTGGAAGCCGGACAAACATTGTTACAGTAGACAATCGAAAAGTCTTGCTAAGGGCCCAAAGTATTAAGGCACCGAAACAACATCTGCCGCCCATGAAGAGAAACGTAGACGAAAGGATCAAATCCAGAAAGCGGTAGGTGAACGACTGCATTCCATCTCCCAGTGAGGACACTTGTAAAGCATGGTGCGCATGTCCACCGCCCGAACCTCACCGCTGTGCTGGCGCTCGACCCGGAAGGTTGCCAGTCGAAGCAGCATCCGCGTCCTGGACTCGGTGAAAATGTCGTAGCCCTTGCGCGTGATGGTCTCGAGGAGGCAGAACTCGGCGTCGCCCATGTAAGTGAGGCTCGCGGCAAGGTACCTCTTCCACCTATTGTTACACCCTGTCCTTGACGGCTGTCCAGGTCGGGCATTCACACAGGCCGTCATCGGGTGAGATGACATTGCACACGGCGATGTATCCTTTTTGGTGTGAGCAAAGCCCGACCCACGCATCCAGCTCGCGCACGAAGTAGGCCTCCCCGTGGAAAGGCAGGAGCCAGCTCCCGTGACGCGTCCAGGTGAGGCGGCCAGTGTCGAAGGAGAAGGTGCCCCTGTCCTCAACGGAGAGGAAGATGGTGGATCCGTCAGGATGCACCGCTTGGGACGAGACAAAGATGGGCAGCTTGATCGGCGGCGGGCGGAGGGACTCCCACCGCCATTCACCCCAGCCACGGCGGGGCGCCGGTCCAAGTTTCTCCATCGAGGGAACAAATTTGTAGTTGAAGCCATCATACTCGGTCTCGAGGGCGTAGATGTCGGCGCCGACAGTTAGGAACTCGGCGAGCTCCTTTGGAGCGAGCAGCGGAGGGCATACGGCCACCTGCGACGTCGCGCTATCGTACACCATGGTGTTGTGGCCGGCGTCCGCGTCCTTGTAGAAAGCGAAGATCTTGCTGCCGACGCACATGAACTGGTCGTTCTGGTGGCGGTCGGGCGACGCCATGCGGATCGCCACGCAATCATGCGGCAGACGCCGCGCCGTGGACTCCAAGTGGTCGTCCGTGCCTGTGTCTGGTTGGAAGGCGTCGACGTCCAGCTTGTACACCGTGCATCCCCGCGCGTAATCATGCACGACTAGATGGAGATGTCCCCGACGAGGCCGCTCGGATGCGCCTGCTTCGTCCTCCGATCGCCGACGCTTCCCCATCCCGGCGCGGCGTGCAAAAGCTAGTGGCGACCTCTTCCCTTTTCTCTTTATAAAATCTCTCTCGGTCAGTCCACAACCTATATAGCTCGTACGTGGGGTTCTTGCTCCTTTTGCTCTCCCTACGTGATATACGGTCAGTATCTATATATAGAACGACCAGGTGAATCAATCATCCAGAGCCAAGTCGAAATACGGTCAGTATCCATCCAAGTCTCGGACTCGGGAGGAAACGGGATTCTTTGAGAAAACGACCCGGCTCGGATCGAAAACGGAAAACGCAAACACGTTTTCGAGAGAGACCAACCAGAAACGGGCATCGATGGTGTGTGTAGCGTTCCTTCCTTCCTTCCTGTTCCCAAGGAAATTCAAGTAAACGCAAATGCCGTTTTCGACCCAACCAACCAAATAATGCCTTTTTTCTTTTCTTTTCAATAAAAAAACCCGAATTGGTGCTCGCACGCGCAAGTATCCTATCCGCTGGGCGTGGGACCCATCCACCCTCCCATTCCCACGCAGGACCCCCTCCCCCACCTCGTCTTCATCGAGCTCCGACACGATTCGCCCGACCATGCACGCACATTCGCCGCCGGCCAGGAATTCTACCTACCTCGCCGCATCAATTTGTTTGCCTTCGTACTCGCCTCCGCCATGGTATCTCCTCCTAAAAAAGCTCATCTTTTTTCTTTCTCACCACTACGCGCCCTCCGATGACGCTCCACGCATCATTGGACGGGGATACAGGCGTGGGAGACATTATTTCTCCTATGGGACATTGTCGTCACCACACAGCCCTAACCAAGATGTTGAAGAAAACAAGAACAAGAGCGGGATACCTCCCGCCGGTGACGAGCGGTGGTCCTCCGCACCTCCATGGCCCAAAGGCCATGGGAGACGAGGCAGACCGGCGGCTGCCGACGGGAGGAGGGGAAACCCTAGTCGCCTAAGAGTAGTTTCTTGCGGAGGAGGAAAGGAGAGGACGTTTATGATTTACATCCAGACTTTATTAATGAACAATATAATGTTTTACATAGCCTAGGGCTCCAAAAGCCAAACATAACGGCCTAGCGAATTTCGAGCAATATTATGGTCATCCCCATTAGACTATCTTCCTTCATGCTTAAACACTAGTACATGACATATTATGTCCGCAGGGAAAAGACCAAATGAAACCAAGAAATTAGCTAATTATTTCCGTAAAGTTATCGATCCACATATGATATTGCTTTTGATTTTCTTTTTAAAGTGCTAAAATTTAGAAACGTTATAACCGTGCATATTTCTAGCCAAGTACATATTTGGTGCTACGGGTTAGGTGCTCCGAGAGATCCCCAGGCTATGACTTCCTGGTCTTATTTAGACTATATAAATAATTTATTTTTGTTTCTTCAGCTGAAGTTTTTTCTTAATAACTAAGTAATAAACATTAGAAAAAAGGCGGTTCTCCTCTTTCATATGCATGTTTAGGAATTGTATTGACCTGTTTCATATGTTGTGGGCTGATGGGTTTTTTTTTTGCATCAATGGCACCTATAGTACGCGCTTTGTTTCACTAAGAGCGCTCCTTGCTTTTTTTTCCTTCAATGAATTTGTTTCATTTTTAAGGTTTTTTTTAACTGCGTTTTTAAGGTTTATGACAAAGTGGAGATGGAGGACTCCCGACGACAAATGCATGACATTGAGGTGTGATAACTGTTGGTTCTCTTGAATGTATATTGTTTTTTCCCTTGAAGATGTTGGACATAATTTAAATTGTAAAACACCTTGCGGCTTGGATGTTTATAGCGAGGTATCAAGAAATCTAGCTTCTAGATTATTATGTACATGTTTCCTATTTTATTCTGTGCATGGACCTTCGTTTTTGCTCTTTTCCTGGCTTAGTTGTTTCTTTATACATTTCCAGTGCAGCACTGGACAATTGAGCTTTCATGCCCGAGTAAGCTCGAAACTGTTCTTACTGTCTGAGATTCAAGGGGTCGATTGATAGCTGCCAGGAAGCAGGAACCATTAACATTTTGGCCTTTAGCCTTTGTACCATGCTTTGAAACATTTTGTTCTTATTGTACCATGACTACTCTAATTACTGGAGGTGCATTCTTACCAAGTATTTTTTTTCCTGTCCGGTGGACCAGCTCTTTGTTCCAGCAAATAGGAGTACTCCCATGAGCAAGTCAGCTTTGCGTTTCAGTGGATAGAGCATACACTTTCTTGGTCGGCAAGAGTCAGCTGTTGTTATCTTTGTCAGAGGTATCATTCAATGTCAATGAAGATAAATATTTGATTTTACCATTTTTTGCAACAGCCTAAGCTGCAATGCCCCTTTGTGTTATACTAAGCCTGTTTTGTATATTTTGAAAACACATTTTTTTTAAATCAACAATCCTTGAAAATATGATTTTTTTAATATTTTGTGTACACATTTTGAAATCAAGAATATTTTTTTAAAATCCCAAAGAGTTTTAGAAAACCGTGAAATCTTTTTGAAATTTGAAATATTTTTTAAGTTTAAAAACATTTTTCTAAATTGTGAACAAAATTTTGAAAAACAGGAATAACCTTTTGAATTCCGAACAATATTTGAAATTTTGAAGCATTTGTAGACAAAGGAATAATAAAATTAAAAAGGAAAACGACAAAGAAAATAAAAAAACTAAAAACTAGAAAAAAAACAGATAACCTGTTCAAGAACCATCTAGAAGGTTTTCCAAAAAATGATAGACACCTTCCAGAAAGTTCCCAAAAGCAGGATCGGTCGAATGCTTTGACGGGCCAGCCGAGAACGCTCACACTCTCGTCACTATATGCTTAAGGTGACGAATAGGAGCTCAGCCCGAAAAACTTCCTGACAATATGTCCCCCCACATCATGGGCCGGCCTAATATGAAGGTGGGCGCTCGTTCGTTCATTCACGAGAAAAATGTTGGGGTCTCCTTCCTTCGCAGTTGACCGATTTCCCTAGTTGCTCGACGGCGTTTGATCGGTTCACCAGTTGACAGTCGACTTTTCAAGAAAATGTGAAATATAAGAAAACAGAAATTCAAAAACTAATGTTCACAGGTTCGAAAGAAAACCAAGGGTTCAAAATAAAGGTTTAAGTTCATGAACTTTAAAAAGCTCACGAGCTCAAAAAAGGTTCACGGGATTCAAAAAAGTTTGCAATTTGAAAAAAAAGTTGAGAAACTCGAAAAGGTTCACAAGTTCAATAAAATCGTTGGATTTGAAAAAAAATTGCGGATTTGTAAAAAGTTGATGAAGTCAAAAAGAGTTTGTGGGTTTCAAAAATAGTTCGCAACTTGAAAAAAGTTCACCAACCTGAAAAAGTTCGTGAGTTCAATAAAAGGTCAGGAAATTTGAAAAAAGTTCATGAATTTTGAAAAATATCATGAATATGAAAAAACTTCATAAAGTTTGAAAAAGTTCATCGGCTTTAAATCTTTTTCATCAATTTGAAAAACTTCGTGAGATTTTTCAAATGTTTACATATTTGAAAAACATCATTGATTTTGAAAAAATATTGTTGAAGAATTAAACCGCGAATTTGAAGATAGTTTCAATTTGAAAATTTTCACATATTTTTAAAACAAAATGGAACAAGAGAAAAAAGAAAAGAAAAGAAAACATATCGCACACAAAGGAAATAAGAAAAGCAAAAGGGCACATGATGTTGGCTATCCCAGTTCATCTGGTACTAAACTTCACGGTTGGAGTTTGAATCCCCTCATGGCAAAAATATTTCTGATGATTTGGAAAAAACTGTAAATGGGCCAAGCCTAGAACAGAGTGGGAGGTGGGGGGTGTGCTCCAAGTTGCGGGAACATCATAAAACGATGCCTAAAGTGGCAAATAGGGATTGGACGCTTAAGGTGCTGAGTAGGAGCTCCCCAATTGGCCTGGTAGTTTTCGTGCGGCCTTTTTGTGGGCCTTAGAACGAGAAAAAATGCCTTCTCACTGTAAAAAAAAGGGACATTCCGAGTGGCCCTTTTTGAACAGGTAGATTTTTGAGGGACCTCTTGTACAGAGCCTTCAGTGCCAGTTACAACAATCCTAGCGATCTGCTCTGAAACACAGAGAAAAAATAAAAGGTTTTTATTCAGGAACAGCGGGATTCAAGCCCCAAACGCGAGCGTGAGAGTAGTACTCGCAACCACCAGGCCGAGCTCATTCCATTGAACACACATCGGAAAAAGCTCTATTTTCCCTTCCTTTAGTTAGCATATATTATATATACCCAGTATATTTTAAAAAGAAGTATAAATTCGAAATAGGAATCTAAAAAAATTGAAAACATGCACGAATTTGAAAAAAAAAGTTCATAGAAATTGGAAAGAGTTCGTGGAAATGAAAAATGTTCATCAAATTTGAAAAAAGTTCACAAATTTGAAAAAGAGTTCACAAATTTGAAAAAGAATTCATCAATTTTGAAAAAAAATCACAAATTTGGAAAGAGTTCATCGGTTCTAAAAATGTACATTGAATCTAAAAAAAGTTCATCAAATCTTTAAAAAAGTTTGTCGATTCTAAAAAAAAGTTCATCAAATCTAAAAAAAGTTCATCAAATATAAAAAAGTTAATCAAATTTGAAAAAAATCATCGATTCTATTTTTTCATCAAATCTGAAAAAGGTTCATCGAATTTGAAAAAAGTTCATAGAATTTGGGAAAAGTTCATCGATCTTGAAGAAAAGTTCATCAATTTTTAATAAAGAATCACCAATTTGAAGAAAATGTTCACGCATTTAGCAAAAAAGAAAAAAAATGAGCAAACCCATTCCAATAAAAAGGAAAATGAAAAGAAAAAGAAAAATGAAATAAACAAAACAGTTCCAAGAAAAAAGAAAGAAGAAAGGAAAATCAAAAGCTAAGTAATCACAAAGGTGATGTGGCTAGGGTGGTTCGAATCACGCGTATGCACACTTGCAGATATTTTTTGCGTTTTAAATAATAAAGGGAAAAGACAATATGCGCCGGCCCAACTAGAGGCGTGAGAGAGCTGCTGCAGGCGCCGGTTTTAGTACTGCGAAGAAAGTACCGGACGTCCGGTGGATAGCGGACGTCCGAGGCCTCTGCACGCACCGGATGACCGACAAAGACCGGACGTCCGATGATTTAGTTCTGTAGACAGGTGTTTAAAGAAGATCACTTGAGCAAGACTTTCGCGAGACCCCATGTTCTCTCTTAATAGTGCGGGATCCCTATACTCAAGAACAAACAAAAAAGGGGCCTAAGCCAGTAGACTTGTTTCTTCATTCTTGAGGAAGCTAAATATTTCCGAAATCATAATCCACACACATGCTCCCGAGGGGACTAAAACCTGAGATATACTTGACAAACTTTGTTAGTCCCCTATGAGTATATTGTCATCAACATCAAAATACTATTAAGGGCATGATTGCACTTTCACCATGTCATTACAGCCAATTTGTACCCTTGAATAATCAAATGGTTAAGAAGATACGGATATTCCCCTTATTTCATAGTAATCTATATACTACTAAAATGAGTGTGTATCAATGGCCATGTTAGTTTCCTCATATTCATGATGTAGAAACATGCATCACACTATTGGTTTCATCTAACCATACATTAGGGAAGTAAATGTGCATATGGAGAACTCTATATTTGGAAGTAGTGAAATCCTGTAATGCTTACCATGTGTACATACCTATATTCCCCCTTCAGCAATCAATGGCTAGAATAATATCCTCACAAAAAATTTGCCCACAGAACATGAGTATATAACAATGCATGGTCTATTAGTTTACTTGAAGAATTTGTTTGTGAGGAACGAACATGATTACATAACATGCATTGCATGGTAGTTTCATGTGAAGAATCGATTGCGAGATAACATGAGTATAACCATGCATGGCACTTCTATATTTTCGAACCCAGTATACATTTCCCTGTATTTTCCTCTTAGTTCCAACAGGGACATATCAATGTTGTTTCTTGCATTATCCTACACATACTCTGAACAATGTTGATCTTACATTAACAATGCATGTCCTTTTTTATATGATGTAGTGTTCCTACAGTTACTACCCTTTATAATCACACCACCTTTGCCGAAAACAGGGAAGCACAACTGGTTCCTCGCTCGATCAGACGACGACAAAAGACTGATGATCATTCGCACACATGATCCGGAAAGGTTATATTGCAAAAAACCCACTGTGTACAAGCACCGTGAAATACATGAGTATCCGGAAAGTGGTTGTTACGTCTATGAGCAGGATACTAGCTTGTTGGGCCTTCAGGATTTTTGAGTTGGAGGCGGGTAAACAGCCTTGGTTCACACTCTCTGTTTCTTGGACTCTATTATCCGATTAACCAGGAGATCATCGTTTGGCAAGGACCTTGATGGCAGAGAGGCTTTGTTTGCTATGGAAAACTATGTCTACATAGCAAGCCCTAGGACTTCGGGAGCAAACTCCCCTGATTGTCAACAATACAGCCTGCATCCAAAAGAAGGTGAGAATGACAAAGGTATCTGGATTAACTTTGATCCTTGGATGTCTCTAGTCCGACAGGCAGTGATATGGTTCAAGCATTCAGGTTGATAGGTAATTGGGATGTTGCGTCGAAAGGGTGGATTACTGGTGTCTCCGGATCACTGGTGGCTGAAGCGGGGCTGCAAATTATGATGGTGTTGGCTCATCCCTCTTCGAATGACTTGTTGTCTTTGATGCTTGTCCTGGATGTGTAGTTCTCTCTTTTGTTATGCATATTCCTTGTCATTTGGTCATCCTCGTCTATGTCACTCTTACTATGTAATAGTTGCCTCTATTTAGAATGTCATTCTTGTCTAGATCATGAGAGTCTGAGCGCTGCAGATGGGTGCGTTTTGGTGGTGTAGCAAGACTTCTTATGAACTATCCTGTCTTGCTGTTTATGTCAGTAGTAGTCACTAGTCAGTGTTTGAATGTTGTATATATCATTGTTTCGAACTATTTATTGTCTCGAACTGCTGGTGGGCTAAATGAGGGCATCACCATTCTTCAATGTTCAGAGTATATCTCCTTTTTTCAAGTTATAATTTGAGCTCAATGTCTTTTCGATGATGTACACTTGTTTGGGCCAGTGAGGTGTCGTTAAATATGGGCCGAGTAGTAACGCAATGCCAAACAGGTCAATTATGACTCTCAGGCCGGGCTCTCAAAAGATCCTAAAAAAGGCCGGGCTCTCAGAAAAAGAAAGAAAAATGACTCTTAGGCCGACATGTGGGCGCCACCGGTGTTTTCGTGTGCTTGCTCTCCGAGAGCATACTAGCGCGTGTTTGAAATTCATGCTACCTTTTAATCCCCCACCTCTGGAATCTCGATTCCTACTCCAGTTCCCCCAAATCCCCCTCCTGTACTCCCTGTACTCAAGCGCACTATCATGTTGCCGGTCAACACGGATCTCCATGCCAGAGATCCTGAGGTCCGTCCTGCTTTCGGGAGCTACGTGCTATTGCTCAACAGAGGCATGGCGACGCTTGACGACCAGTTTGCTGGCAAAGTGCTGATGGTAACCATCAACGGCGACCGGCCTCCGGTCTCGCCGGACGACCTTGTCAAAGCTCTTGGCATTGCGCACGGCATCCAAATAAGTGACTTGCTCGTCGAAGTTTGTCCGCCATCGGCTGATTTCTTTGTCAGGTTCTGGAAAACTTTCGACTACAGTCGTGTGTTCGAATCTTCCCGGCGTTTGTTCTGCGAAGGCGTGCTGGTGAGCTTTGATCGGTGGCACCCAGGATGGGGCTCGGTGCCCTCTGAGCTTGAGTTTTTAACAAAGCTTACCTTCCAGGGCATGCCTTGACGTGCTTGGAACAGCGAGTCCATGAATGAGCTTATCAACGACCTTGGAGGTGAGCTCGTAAGTATGTTTGTTCCTCTAGATAGCTGGGCTCTGACGGTTACGGCATGGATGAAGAAGCTGTCCACCATACCGAAGGTGATTGGTGTTGAGATACCGGTGCAGGAACCGGGGTTGTACTATTCGTCGCCACCAAGGCCGCCGCGGACCACGTTACGGATGTACCTGTATCGAGTGTTCATGCATGTCGAAGAAGTGGTCAATCCATCAATCGAAGTCCTGCCGCCACAGCTGGTGCCAGTGTCCGTCGACGACGTCCGTTACAGGAGTCAACGTCAGACTTTCCCCGTATTGCTCGGAACAATGGATGGCACAGGGCCTACTCCATCGCGCGGCGGAGGACACTGCTTCTTTGGGAGAAGAGGCAGGGCTAATGTAACGCCCACGATGCGGCTATATCTCCCACGTGTCGAGGCACGACTTAGAGGCATAACCGCATTGTGGTTTGTCGCAAGAAGGGTCATCTTCACACAATCCCATGTAATGAACAAGAATGGGATAAAGAGTTGGCTTACAATCGCCACTTCACACAATACATAAATGAATTCATACATCATTCAAGATACACACATAGGTCCGACTACGGAACCAAAATAAAAGAAGACAACCCAACTGCTAGATCCCCGATCGTCCCAACTGGGCTCCACTACTGATCAACATGAAAAGAAAGAACACTACGAACAAGATCTTCATCGAGCTCCCACTTGAGCTCGGTTGCGTCACCTGCACTGGCATCGTCGGCACCTGCAACTGTTTTGGTAGAATCTGTGAGTCATGGGGACTCAGCAATCTCACACCCGCGAGATCAAGACTATTTAAGCTTATAGGACAGGAAGGTGTAATGAGGTGGAGCTGCAGCGGCAATAAGCATATATGGTGGCTAACATACGCAAGAGAGAGCGAGAAGAGAAGCAACGGAACGGTCGTCAACTAGTAATGACCAAGAAGTGATCCTGAACTCCTACTTACGTCATACATAACTCAGACCGTGTTCACTTCCCGGACTCCGCCGAGAAGAGACCATCACGGCTACACACGCAGTTGATGTATTTTAATTGGGTCAAGTGACAAGTTCTCTACAACCGGACATTAACAAATTCCCATCTGCCTCATAACCGCGGGCACGACTTTCGAAAGATAATACCCTACAGGGGTGTCCCAACTTAGCCCATCATAAGCTCTCACGGTCAACGAAGGATAAACCTTCTCCCGGAAAGACCCGATCAGTCTCGGAATCCCGGTTTACAAGACATTTCGACAATGGTAAAACAAGACCAGCAAAGCCGCCCGAATGTGCCGACAAATCCCAATAGGAGCTGCACATATCTCGTTCTCAGGGCACACCGGATAAGTCAAGCTACGAGTAAAACCAGACCTCGAGTTTCCCTGAGGTGGCCCCGCAGGCTGCTCGGTTCGGACCAACACTCGAAGGAGCACTGGCCCGGGGGGGTTAAAATAAAGATGACCCTCGGGCTCGCGAAAACCCGGGGGAAAAGGCTTAGGTGGCAAATAGTAAAACCAAGGTTGGGCCTTGCTGGAGGAATTTTATTCAAGGCGAACTGTCAAGGGGGTCCCATAAATCACCCGACCGCGTAAGGAACGCAAAACTCAAGGAACATAATCCCGGTATGACGGTAACTAGGGCAGCAAGAGTGGAACAAAACACCAGGCATAAGGCCGAGCCTTCCACCCTTTACCAAGTATATAGATGCATTAATTAAGATAAGAGATATTGTGATATCCCAACATAATTATGTTCCAACAAGGAGCAATCTTCAACTTCACCTGCAACTAACAACGCTATAAGAGGGGCTGAGCAAAGCGGTAACATAGCCAAACAACGGTTTGCTAGGAAGGGTGACAAAGGTTAGAGGTGGTTTCATGGCAATTTGGGAGACATGATATAGCAAGTGGTAGGTAGCGCGACATAGCAATAGAGCGAACAACTAGCAAGCAAAGATAGAAGTGATTTCGAGGGTATGGTCATCTTGCTGAGATCCCGCAAGGAAGAAGAACGAGTCCATGAAGAAGACAAATGGATGTAGTCGAACGAATCCTCACAACTCCGGAACGAAACCGAAGCTAACGAGAGAAGCAACCCGGAAAGAAACAAACAACATAGTAAACAACCACCACATACACATGGCATGATGCAAAAACAAATATGATGCATGTCCGGTTTAATGAGGCATGGCATGGCAAAGTGCAACAAACAACACTACAAATTAAGTGGAGCTCAGTATGCAACGAGTTGCATATTGACGAAACACCACATTTAATTATTTAGTTCTCTCTCGTTTATGGACCCAACAATATTAAATGTTGATTAACATGGCAAGAGGTGAGGCATATGAAAACTAACTATTTAAGCAAGTTAAATGAGGCCGGAAACAAACAACAACAATTCCGGAAAATCCTCATGTGCATATTATAGATTTGGTACTGTTCTGCCCTAAACACAATTTTAATGTTGTTAAACAGCAAAATGAAGTGCACCATGTTAATCTATGCATTTTTCTACCCCATTTACATATAAAGTTTATTAAAATCTGAGTTACGGTTATTTAGTTAAGAATTAAATCGTTTTAACATGGCATTTATGCAAATTTAAACAACCATCATTTAAAAAAAATTAAACATGGATGAGAGTGGCATATTATTAAACTACACAAATTTCTGAGCATTTTACATGTTAAAATCATTTTAATCCGATGCACCATTTGTGAGTTATTATATGCATGAAGTTCAAGGGTTTTTCTGCAAATCTGTAATCTCCTGGATAAATGCGAAAATCACCGCAGCAGAAAAAAACACTACGGGCCGAAACTTGCTGGCCCAACATGCACAGGAGAGGGGCTGGGCGCTGCTCACCATGGGCTTCGGCCCAGCTGGTGGGGAGGAGGCCGGGCAGGCCGGATCTGGCAGGAGCTGGGTCTAGGAGGCCGCTGGCCCAGGCGCTAGAGGCGCGGACCTGCTCGTTGCTGCTCGATGCAGCCGGCGGCGACGGAGATGGAAGCAGGGGGCAGCAGAACTTGGCGACGGCGGAAGGAGGTCCGGCGGGGCGCGAGTCTCCAGGGCGTCGGATCCGGCCGGCGTCGAGGAGCTCTGGGTGGCCGGACTCATCTGTAGGCAAGCAGAGAGGGAGGGGAGCGAGGCAAGAGGCGCACGAGGTCGGGCTCCAGGCGGTGCTCGGGCGCCGCGGACGAGGCGAAGGCCTCCGGCGAAGAAAACTCCGGGCGGCGGCGCAGCAAGAAGACGAACTTGGCGCGGGGTGCTGGTTCGGTCAGCCGGCGGCGGGGCTGCAACTGCTGGGCACGGAGGACGCCGGCTGCGGGCGAAGACGGCTGCTGGAGGAGCTCCTCTCCTTGGCACTTGGGCGACGGGGATTTGGCGGCCTGGTGCTGCAGAGGGAGGCGGCGACGGGCGACGATGCGACGAGGAGCGGGACGGGTGCTCCTCTCCTGTTCCAGATTGGATCGAGAAAGCTGTGGCTGCGGGAGCTACAGGGGCACCTCTTGGATGTTGGATTTCGATCCAACGGTTCGGATGGATGGATCTGGAGTCTGGGGTGAACCGGGTGGTGGCTGAAAACGAGGAGAGAAGTGGCTGCGCAGGTGACGGCGGGGAGGATCCCGAGGTGGAGCTGGATTGGCAGCGGGGTGAGGAAAATGAGGGAGTTGGTCTAAGGTTAGATTGTTTATATAGGTAGGGGATTAGGGTAGGGGCTAATCCGGTCCTACGATCAAAATCGGACGGTCAAGAAAATTAGATAGGGAGTCCAAAGAAGAAAACGGTGATGTTTTGTAGATGTTTGGGGATGATCCGGACCCAACGGTAACAACAAACCGGGTCGGGTATGGGACAACTTTCGGACGCGCCGGAGGGGATCGCGGGCTGACGAGAGAGGTTAGTTGGTTTGACAAGAGGGAACCGAAAACACGGTTGGTCTCAGAACGGTCAACGAAGACAAGGGGAACGCGGCAACTACGAACGGATGCAAATTTTTAAAACATGACGGCAACGAAGTGCCGATGCAATGCAAATGATGCGATGATGAATGCAACACACAAATAAAACACAGCTGACTCGCAAAACAAGGAAGGCAATCGGAGCGTCAGTCTTGGGGCATCACAGCTAGCTGCCTGGATGTGCTCTAATTTGAGGTAACAACCGAATCTTGTCAGATACTAGTTAAATTCGAGCTATCGGTGTGAAGCACTGATGTGCCAGTACATTTGGTTGTGACCTGTTCTATTTTTGTACCTGAACTTTTTTTAGAAAGGGTTGCAAGTCAACTTAATGTGCTAGCAGAACTTATTGCGTTGTCTATCTGTTTTCTTTGCATAGCATTCAAGATATTTCTCCGTCATTGATAAAGACGATGAACCGTTATGTACGAGTCCGTTGGTTTCAACATAGCCCTACCCGTAGCGATCTTCCACCCTGATTGTGCCGTCTGCGTGAAATTTTTGTATGCAAGTTCAGTGTCAGGACCCCGATCCTAAGCCACATCGATCTAGCATGTAACACATCATATCGCTTTGTGGCCTCACGCACGGTATTCCCACGGGTGCCACCTTACCTGGCCCGGGACCGTTTGCGCCTTTTGGCTCACGTATATGATAGTGTCGCTAGCATCCATATGACAGAGAACCCGGGCCGACATGACTAGTCGTGAACCCAAAGTGACACTAACTTACAGGGACAGGCATACATGACCCAGCATCGAACGTGTCGGTCATCAGCGAGTGATTCCGGGCTGTAGCAACTGGGCTAGCAGGACTCCGGTAAACCGGGCTGTAGCAGGCTAGCAGGACTCCGGTATACACCGCGTGACATTTCCCCGAAGGGACAGACACAGGATCGAAGTAGGACACATGCCGGCCAATCTAAGTGTTCCGAAGCAGTAGCAACTGGGCTAACAGGACTCCGGTAAACCGGGCTGTAGCAGACTACCATGGCTCAGTGGAAGCACCAGACTACATTTCCCCATAAGAGAGGCTACCAAGATAGACAACTAGGTTGTCGGATCCCACACATACCAAGCATTTCAATCATACACACAATATGCTCGATATGTGTAAATACAACATGGCATCACAACATGACTCTACGACTCAAAGTATTTATCCATTAGGCTCCGAGGAGCCAAGTATCACAAACATGGGTCTCATGACCCCACATACAGAGCATACAAGCAACAAGCACATGCGGAAGCTTAACTTGTCTGAGTACAAACAACTACAAATGAAAAAGGCTGAGAAGCCTGACTATCTACGAGATCCCGCCGAGGGCACAAGATTGTAGCTGAGGTAACAAGCTAAACGTTGAAGTCCACGCGGAACTACTAGTGAGACTGAAGTCTCTCTGCAAAAAACATAAAATAAGCAAACATGAGTACAAATGTACCCAACAAAGACTTACATTAGAACTATCTACATATGCATCAGTATCAACTAAGGGGTGGTGGAGTTTAACTGCAGCAAGCCAGCTTTGACTCAGTGGCTAACATGAACTACGACTGCAAGTAACTCTTTTGAGGTGGCGCACACGAGTCCACATATTCACCATATCAATACACCACTATGGATCCGCTCCCGTCTCCCTACGAGAACGCCATCCATAGCACTCATGCTTATCTTGCGCATTTTAGAGTATCCACTTCAAGTTATCTATGAACTGTGCAAGCAACCCAGAAGTCCTTTACCGCTAACGCGGCTATCCGAATAGATCATTTATAACCCTGCAGGGGTGTACTTCTTCACACACGCTCTCGCCACTTACCACCATGTACACGTCATGTATCTCGGCAACCTTCAAGCGGAAGCCTGGCGAGGGAGTCGGCCACGACCTGACTAACCACACAAGTCTCTAGTCCAGGTTTATCGCCTATTCGGGTTCCATCCGCAAGGAGATCCGGCCGGGGTGTCGCTCATGGCCCCAAACGATGTGTATAGGGTTCCAAGCCCACCAAACGGGCGGCGCTTGGTATATCCGGCCACGGTGCCTAGTCTGTCACAAGCCCACCTGTACCGGGTGCCACTTGGTAGACTACTAACACTACCTACAAACACCAGAAACTAGTTGCAACTCCTGGACAGAGATCATGTTGATTAATAAGTCGAGAGAGCTTGGAGTGCCCGGAGCCCAATGTGTGGTAGTAGCTGTTCATGGATCACAAACATAGAACTCGGTTCCTGAGGACGACTGCAATGAGACAACCCACCATGTACTCCTACATGGCCTCTCACCGCTACCTTTACCAAATCGTGTTCACACACTTAGCTCTAAACAGTAGGACATGTTCACAACTTTCCAATTCACCCCCGATGAATCAGATCTGACACAACTCTAAGCAATAGCAGGCATGACAAACCAGCATGAATGAGTAGGCACATCAGGGCTCAAACAAATCCTACTCATGCTAGTGGGTTTCTGATACGTCTCCAACGTATCTATAATTTTTGATTGCTCCATGCTATATTATCTACTGTTTTGGACATTATTGGGCTTTATTATTCACTTTTATATTATTTTTGGGACTAACCTATTAACCGGAGGCCCAGCCCAGAATTGCTGTTTTTTGCCTATTTCAGAGTTTCGTAGAAAAGGAATATCAAACGGAGTCCAAACGGAATGAAACCTTCGGGAACGTGATTTTTAGGAAGATTATGATCCGGGAGACTTGGACCCTACGTCAAGAAACAAAGGAGGAGGCCACGAGGTAGGGGGGCGCGCCTACCCCCCAGGGCGCGCCCTCCACCCTCGTGGGCCCCCTGTCGCTCCACCGACGTACTCCTTCCTCCTATATATACCTACGTACCCCCAAACGATCAGATACGGAGCCAAAAACCTAATTCCACTGCCGCAACCTTCTGTACCCATGAGATCCCATCTTGGGGCCTGTTCCGGAGCCCATCACGGAGGGCTTCTACATCAACACCATAGCCTCTCCGATGAAGTGTGAGTAGTTTACTTCAGACCTTCGGGTCCATAGTTAGTAGCTAGATGGCTTCTTCTCTCTTTTTGGATCTCAATACAATGTTCTCCCCCTCTCTCGTGGAGATCTATTCGATGTAATCTTCTTTTTGCGGTGTGTTTGTTGAGACCGATGAATTGTGGGTTTATGATCAAGATTATCTATGAACAATAGTTGAATCTTCTCTGAATTCTTTTATGTATGATTGGTTATCTTTGCAAGTCTCTTCGAATTATCAGCTTGGTTTGGCCTACTAGATTGATCTTTCTTGCAATGGGAGAAGTGCTTAGCTTTGGGTTCAATCTTGCGGTGTCCTTTCCCAGTGACAGTAGGGGCAGCAAGGCACGTATTGTATTGTTGCCATCGAGGATAACAAGATGGGTTTTTATCATATTGCATGAATTTATCCCTCTACATCATGTCATCTTGCTTAAGGCGTTACTCTGTTCTTATGAACTTAATACTCTAGATGCATGCTGGATAGCGGTCGATGAGTGGAGTAATAGTAGTAGATACAGGCAGGAGTTGGTCTACTTGTCTCGGACGTGATGCCTATATACATGATCATACCTAGATATTCTCATAACTATGCTCAATTCTGTCAATTGCTCAACAGTAATTCGTTCACCCACCGTAAAATACTTATGCTCTTGAGAGAAGCCACTAGTGAAACCTATGGCCCCCGGGTCTATCTTCATCATATTAATCTTCCAATACTTAGTAATTTCCTTTGCTTTTTACTTTGCTTTTATTTTACTTTGCATCTTTATCACAAAAATACCAAAAATATTATCCTATCATATCTATCAGATCTCACTCTCGTAAGTGACTGTGATATCGTGTTGGTTGCGAGGATTTATTTGTTTTGTGTAGGTGCGAGGGACTCGCGCGTAGCCTCCTACTGGATTGATACCTTGGTTCTCAAAAACTGAGGGAAATACTTATGCTACTTTGCTGCATCACCCTTTCCTCTTCAAGGGAAAACCAACGCAGTTCTCAAGAGGTAGAAAGAAGGATTTCTGGCACCGTTGTCGGGGAGGTCTACGCAAAAGTCAACATACCAAGTACCCATCACAATCCCTTATCTCCCGCATTACATTATTTTCCATTTGCCTCTCGTTTTCCTCTCCCCCACTTCACCCTTGCCGTTTTATTCGCCCTCTCTTTTTCATTTGCCTCTTTTTGCCCGTCTCTTGTTTGCTCGTGTGTTGGATTGCTTGCTTGTCACGATGGCTCAAGATAATACCAAATTATGTGACTTTACCAATACCAACAATAATGATTCCCTTAGCACTCCGATTGCTCCTCTTACCGATACCGAATCTTGTGAAATCAATGCTGCTTTGTTGAATCTTGTCATGAAAGATCAATTCGCCGTCCTTCCTAGTGAAGATGCCGCTACTCATCTAAATAGCTTTGTTGATTTGTGTGATATGCAAAAGAAGAAAGATGTTGATAATGATATTGTTAACTTGAAGCTATTTCCTTTTTCGCTTAGAGATCGTGCTAAAGCTTGGTTTTCGTCTTTGCCTAAAAATAGTATTGATTCTTGGAACAAGTGCAAAGATGCTTTTATCTCTAAGTATTTTCCTCCCGCTAAGATCATCTCTCTTAGAAACGATATTATGAATTTTAAGCAACTTGATCATGAACATGTTGCACAAGCTTGGGAGAGGATGCAATTAATGATACGTAATTGCCCTACTCATGGTTTGAATTTGTGGATGATCATACACAAATTTTATGCCGGATTGAATTTTGCTTCTAGAAATCTTTTAGATTCGGCCGCGGGGGGCACTTTTATGGAAATCACTTTAGGAGAAGCTACTAAACTCCTAGATAATATTATGGTTAATTATTCTCAATGGCACACTGAAAGATCTACTAATAAAAAAGTGCATGCGATAGAAGAAATTAATGTTTTGAGTGGAAAGATGGATGAACTTATGAAATTATTTGCTACTAAGAGTGTTTCTTCTGATCCTAATGATATGCCTTTGTCTACTTTTATTGAGAATAATAATGAATCTATGGATGTGAATTTTGTTGGTAGGAATAATTTTCGTAACAACGTGTATAGAGGAAACTTTAATCCGAGGCCTTATCCTAGTAATTCCTCTAATAATTATGGTAATTCCTACAATAATTCTTATGGAAATTTTAATAAGATGCCCTCTGAATTTGAGACTAGTGTTAAAGAGTTTATGAATTCACAAAAGGATTTCAATGCTGTGCTTGAAGAGAAATTGCTTGAAGTTGATGAATTGGCTAGGAACGTTGATAGAATTTCTCTTGATGTTGATTCTTTAAAACTTAGATCTATTCCTCCTAAGCATGATATCAATGAGTCTCTCAAAGCCATGAGAATTTCCATTGATGAGTGCAAAGAAAGAACCGCTAGGATGCATGCTAAGAAAGATTGCTTTATAAAAGCGTGTTCTTCAAATTTCTATGAAAATAAAGATGAAGATCTAAAAGTTATTGATGTGTCTCCTATTAAATCCTTGTTTTGCAATATGAATCTTGATAATGATGAGACTGAATATGATCCACCTTTACCTAGAAGGCGTTCCAAAAATTCGGAGTTTTTAGATCTTGATGCTAAAATTGATAAAAGTGGGATTGAAGAGATTAAAACCTTAGATGTTGCTAAACCCACTATTTTGGATTTCAAGGAATTTAATTTTGAAAATTGCTCTTTGATAGATTGTATTTCCTTGTTGCAATCCGTGCTAAATTCTCCTCATGCTTATAGTCAAAATAAAGCGTTTACTAAACATATCGTTGATGCCTTGATGCAATCTTATGAAGAAAAGCTTGAGTTGGAAGTTTCTATTCCTAGAAAACTTTATGATGAGTGGGAACCTACTATTAAAATTAAGATTAAGGATCATGAGTTCTATGCTTTATGTGATTTGGGTGCTAGTGTTTCCACTATTCCCAAAACTTTGTGCGATTTGCTAGATTTCCGTGATTTTGATGATTGCTCTCTAAACTTGCACCTTGCGGATTATACTATTAAGAAACCTATGGGAAGAATTAATGATGTTCTTATGGTTGCAAATAGGAATTATGTGCCCATAGATTTTATCGTTCTTGATATAGATTGCAATCCTTCATGTCCTATTATTCTTGGTAGACCTTTCCTTAGAACGATTGGTGCAATTATTGATATGAAGGAAGGGAATATTAGATTCCAATTTCCATTAAAGAAAGGCATGGAACACTTCCCTAGGAAGAAAATAAAATTACCATATGAATCTATCATGAGAGCCACTTATGGATTTCCTACCAAAGATGGCAATACCTAGATCTATCCTTGCTTTTATGCCTAGCTAGGGGCGATAAACGATAGCGCTTGTTGGGAGGCAACCCAATTTTATTTTTAGTTTTTTGCTTTTTACTTATGTTTAGGAATAAATATTTGTTCTAGCCTCTGATTAGATGTGTTTTTGTGTTTTAATTAGTGTTTGTGCCAAGTTAAACCTATAGGATCTTCTTGGATGATAGTTATTTGATCTTGCAGAAATTTCCAGAAACTTTCTGTTCACGAAAATAATTGTTAAAAATCACCAGAAGGTGATAAAATAGTGATTCCAATTGCTGATGATCAATAAACAAATTTTCTAGGTCGTCCTATTTTCGCTGATTTTTTGGAGTTCCAGAAGTTTGCGTTAGTTACAGATTACTACAGACTGTTCCGTTTTTGACAGATTCTGTTTTTCGTGTGTTGTTTGCTTATTTTGATGAATCTATGGCTAGTAAAATAGTTTATAAACCATAGAGAAGTTGGAATACAGTAGCTTTAACACCAATATAAATAAAGAATGAGTTCATTACAGTACCTTGAAGTGGTCTTTTGTTTTCTTTCGCTAACGGAGCTCACGAGATTTTCTGTTAAGTTTTGTGTTGTGAAGTTTTCAAGTTTTGGGTGAAAGATTTTGATGGATTATGGAACAAGGAGTGGCAAGAGACTAAGCTTGGGGATGCCCATGGCACCCCCAAGATAATCTAAGGACACCAAAAAGCCAAAGCTTGGGGATGCACCGGAAGGCATCCCCTCTTTCGTCTACTTCCATCGGTAACTTTACTTGGAGCTATATTTTTATTCACCACATGATATGTGTTTTGCTTGGAGCGTCTTGTAAGATTTGAGTCTTTGATTTTTAGTTTACCACAATCACCCTTGCTTTACACACCTTTTGAGAGAGTCATACATGATTTGGAATTTGTTAGAATACTCTAGGTGCTTCGCTTATATCTTTTGAGCTATATAGTTTTGCTCTAGTGCTTCACTTATATCTTTTAGAGCACGGTGGTGGATTTGTTTTATAGAAACTATTGATCTCTCATGCTTCACTTAGATTATTTTGAGAGTCTTAAATAGCATGGTAATTTGCTTAAATAATCCTAATATGCTAAGCATACAAGATTTGTAAGAATTCTTATGAGTGTGTTGAATACTATGAAAAGTTTGATGCTTGATAATTGTTTTGAGACATGAAGATGGTGATATTAGAGTCATGCTAGTTGAGTAGTTGTGAATTTGAGAAATACTTGTGTTAAAGTTTGTGATTCCCGTAGCATGCACGTATGGTGAACCGTTATGTGATGAAGTCGGAGCATGATTTATTTATTGATTGTCTTCCTTATGAGTGGCGGTCGGGGACGAGCGATGGTTTTTTCCTAGCAATCTATCCCCCTAGGAGCATGCATTTTTGCAATAAGTATATGAGTTTTTTATGACTAATGTTGAGTCCATGGACTATATGCACCCTTCTTCCTTCCACCATTGCTAGCCTCTCTAATACCGCTCACTTTTCGCCGGTATCATACACCCACCATAAACCTTCCTCAAAACAGCCACCATACCTACCTATCATGGCATTTCCATAGCCATTCCGAGATATATTGCCATGCAACTTTTCACCGTTCCGTTTATTATGACACGCTCCATCATTGTCATATTGCTTTGCATGATCATGTAGTTGACACCGTATTTGTGGCAAAGCCACCGTTCATAATTCTTTCATACATGTCACTCTTGATTCATTGCATATCCTGGTACACCGCCGGAGGCATTCATATAGAGTCATATTTTGTTCTAAGTATCGAGTTGTAATTGTTGAGTTGTAAGAAAATAAAAGTGTGATGATCATCATTTTTAGAGCATTGTCCCAAGTGAGGAAAAGGATGATGGAGACTATGATTCCCCCACAAGTCAGGATGAGACTCCGGACGAAAAAAAGAGGCCATAAAAAAAGAGAAAGGGCCCAAATAAAAAAATGAGAGAAAAAGAGAGGAGGGACAATGTTACTATCCTTTTACCACACTTGTGCTTCAAAGTAGCACCATGATCTTCATGATAGAGAGTCTCTCATTTTGTCACTTTCATATACTAGTGGGAATTTTTCATTATAGAACTTGGCTTGTATATTCCAATTATGGGCTTCCTCAAAATGCCCTAGGTCTTCGTGAGCAAGCGAGTTGGATGCACACCCACTTAGTTTCCTTTGTTGAGCTTTCATATACTTATAGCTCTAGTGCATCCGTTGCATGGCAATCCCTACTCACTCACATTGATATCTATTGATGGGCATCTCCATAGCCCGTTGATACGCCTAGTTGATGTGAGGCTATCTTCTCCCTTTTTGTCTTCTCCACAACCACCATTCTATTCCACATATAGTGCTATGTCCATGGCTCACGCTCATGTATTGCGTGAAGATTGAAAAAGTTTTGAAAATGTCAAAAGTATGAAACAATTGCTTGGCTTGTCATCGGGGTTGTGCATGATTTAAATACTTTGTGTGGTGAAGATAGAGCATAGCCAGACTATATGATTTTGTAGGGATAACTTTCTTTGGCCATGTTGTTTTGAGAAGACATGATTGCTTTGTTAGTATGCTTGAAGTATTATTATTTTTATGTCAATATTAAACTTTTGTCTTGAATCTTTCGGATCTGAATATTCATACCACAATTAAGAAGAATTACATTGAAATTATGCCAAGTAGCACTCCACATCAAAAATTCTGTTTTTATCATTTACCTACTCGAGGACGAGCAGGAATTAAGCTTGGGGATGCTTGATACGTCTCCAACGTATCTATAATTTTTGATTGCTTCATGCTATATTATCTACTGTTTTGGACATTATTGGGCTTTATTATTCACTTTTATATTATTTTTGGGACTAACCTATTAACCGGAGGCCCAGCCCAGAATTGCTATTTTTTGCCTATTTCAGAGTTTCGCAGAAAAGGAATATCAAACTGAGTCCAAACGGAATGAAACCTTCGGGAACGTAATTTTTAGGAAGATTATGATCCGGGAGACTTGGACCCTACGTCAAGAAACAAAGGAGGAGGCCACGAGGTAGGGGGGCGCACCTACCCCCCCAGGGCGCGCCCTCCACCCTTGTGGGCCCCATGTTGCTCCACCGACGTACTCCTTCCTCCTATATATACCTACGTACCCCCAAACGATCAGATACAGAGCCAAAAACCTAATTCCACCGCCGCAACCTTCTGTACCCATGAGATCCCATCTTGGGGCATGTTCCGGAGCTCCGCCGGAGAGGGCATCCATCACGGAGGGCTTCTACATCAACACCATAGCCTCTCCGATGAAGTGTGAGTAGTTTACTTCAAACCTTTGGGTCCATAGTTAGTAGCTAGATGGCTTCTTCTCTCTTTTTGGATCTCAATACAATGTTCTCCCCCTCTCTCTTGGAGATCTATTCGATGTAATCTTCTTTTTGCGGTGTGTTTGTTGAGACCGATGAATTGTGGGTTTATGATCAAGATTATCTATGAACAATATTTGAATCTTCTCTGAATTCTTTAATGTATGATTGGTTATCTTTGCAAGTCTCTTCGAATTATCAGTTTGGTTTGGCCTACTAGATTGATCTTTCTTGCAATGGGAGAAGTGCTTAGCTTTGGGTTCAATCTTGCGGTGTCCTTTCCCAGTGACAGTAGGGGCAGCAAGGCATGTATTTTATTGTTGCCATCGAGGATAACAAGATGGGGTTTTTATCATATTGCATGGATTTTTCCCTCTACATCATGTCATCTTGCTTAAGGCGTTACTCTGTTCTTATGAACTTAATACTCTAGATGCATGCTGGATAGCGGTCGATGAGTGGAGTAATAGTAGTAGATGCAGGCAGGAGTCGGTCTACTTGTCCCGGACGTAATTCGTTCACCCACTGTAAAATACTTATGCTCTTGAGAGAAGCCACTAGTGAAACCTATGGCCCCCGGGTCTATCTTCATCATATTAATCTTCCAATACTTAGTTATTTCCTTTGCTTTTTACTTTGCTTTTATTTTACTTTGCATCTTTATCTGAAAAATACCAAAAATATTATCCTATCATATCTATCAGATCTCACTCTCGTAAGTGACCGTGAAGGGATTGACAACCCCTTATCGCGTTGGTTGCGAGGATTTATTTGTTTTGTGTAGGTGCGACGGACTCGCGCGTAGCCTCCTACTGGATTGATACCTTGGTTCTCAAAAACTAAGGGAAATACTTATGCTACTTTGCTACGTCACCCTTTCCTCTTCAAGGGAAAACCAACGCAGTGCTCAAGAGGTAGAAGTTTCATCTATTTACTATGGCAATGACAGGTCATGCAGAGGAAAGGGGTTCAACTACCGCAGCATGTAACAGTTGAATCGTTGTTGTCCTAATGCAGTAAAAGAGAGCATGAGCGAGAGAGTGGGATTGTATCAGAATGAACAAGAGGGTTTTGCTTGCCTGACACTTCTGAAAATAGTATATCTCTTCATCGGTGTCATCGTCTCATCGTCGAAACCACGTCTACTGAGAGGGGACAAACACCGGCAACAGAGAAAGAACACGATCAATGCAATGCGACAATATGATGCATGATCATGACATGGCAATATGATGTGATTTGAGCTAATGCAACTAGCAAAAAGATTAAATGAAGTTGGTTTGAACCAAGGGTTCAAATTCAAACTCCATATGTGGATATTCAAATGCCGTTCATTTGATTTGCCCTAAACAGTAGTCATAAGTTGTTCTAACATGCATGAAAATGCCATGAACAGATTCTTTGGATTTTTCTGATCATTTTTCATATATAATTTATTTCATTGGGAGCTATAGGTTATTTTCTATGATTGTTAGAAGTTTGGGGTATTTTCTGAAATTTATAAATCATTTCTGATTTATTTTAATTCTAGAAAAGGATTTATGACCTCGGAGTGACATCAGCACCACGTCAGCAAGTCAACTGGTCGGTCTAGGTCAAGCCTGACCAGTGGGGCCTGCTGGTCAGTGACCCGGTGCCAGTTTGTCTCAAACACAGGTGGGGCCAGTCAACGGTGACGTCAGCAGGTCATTGACGTGTGGGGTCCACTGTGTTTAGGTTAACACTTAACAAGGGTTTACCCCGTGGTTAAATAGGCGGTGGGGCCCACATGTCATCGACACATTACACTAACGAAACACGATTAACACCTAAACTAATGGCGCCACATCAGCGTCACCGGAGTTAGACGCCGGCGACCTCAAGTCGCGGCGGAAGGTCGCCGGAGCGGCGCTATGGGCGATAGTGGGTCAAGCCAAGGGCACCAGTGGGTTGCCCTCACTCGCCCGCATCCAGGGTGGCACCTGCTGGTCGTGGGGCGATCTGTAGCAGCGGCGCCGGCAAGTTGGGCGGCGGCCGGAGTTCGGCCAGGGCGGGGCTATGACCTAGAGGTCAAACGCTACCAGGAAAGAAGGGGGAAATGACTCGGGGGCTCACCGCGAGTTCGTAGGGAGGGTAAGTGGGCTCGGGGACGTCCTGTCGGCGGCGAATTCGGCGACGGCGTTCGGTGGCCGAGGCGGTGAGGAAGATGACGATGGCGGCGACGCTACAGGGCATCCGGGGTGCGTTCTTCGGGTTGGAGATTCACGGCGTCGAGGCGGAGCTAGTGGACGCAGCCACGGGGCATGGGGGCGGCGGTGGACGCGGTGCTACACGTTCACGGGACAGCGGTCGGCAGCTGCGCTCGGACGCGAGCGAGGAGAGAGAAGGGGGAGAGCCAGAGAGCGAGGGGGAAGTGAGGGGAGGCGTTAGGCGTCTCCGAGCGCGGATCAGGTCGAGGGAGGCAAGCAGGAGGTGGCCGGGAACACACGCGTGCGCGCCATGCTTCCCCTCTGCCTACTGCCAGGAGGAAGAAGACGGCTCTGCCCTCGGTGGGCTGGGCCGCTACAGTGCCAGAACAGGTAGGCCGGCCCAGGTAACTCTCTCTCTGTTTTCTAATTTAAATTGTTTCTGTTTTCTATTTATTCTGTTTTGTTTTGATTTAGTAAAATACTAAACCATATTCTTAGCTTCTGAAAATTATCATGTGGCTAGATATAATATATTCGGAGCCACTCACCATTTTCAGAATTATTGGATTCATAAACTAGTTATTATGAATATAAATCCAATTCAAATAATTATTGGTTTGATTCAAATCCCAAAATAATCATTTCTGAGATTCAAAAAATATTGGTTTGAGTTTTAGCTCTTGCCAATATCTTCAGAGATTAACATGAACATTTTTGTTGGGCTCATTCGAACGATTTCAATGTTGATCATTTTTAAAAGATTTTTGAGGCTTGAGAATTCCCTCAATTCAATTTCACTGGAATTTAGACATGATGCATAATGCACTCTGATGCAACTATTTACAAGCAAAATTCTAGGGCTGTGACATTCAGTGTGCTATGAAGTTCTATATGATTGTGTCAACTATATACGTTTTTACTGAGCATCGGCGATGCATATGGCTGAAAGATGTATTTGCGAGCATTGACCGATGGGTCTCTCTCTCTCTCTCACACACACACAAGTGGGACCTATTGAATTATTTCTTCGCTCGTGACATCTTTTAATTAGGTTCCATTGTACTCTAACTTTTTTCTTAAGTTATTAATTGAGCGCAGTGACTTCAAAAAGTTATATAGAAGCCTTGTTTGAGCCTTTCCAGCGTCGTTGAATGTGGGCTGAGTAGCCATGTAAAGTTGTACTGTACTACACAGGCCTTTTTTTGAACACCAGCAATGCAACTGGGTCGACAGTTGTACACAATATCCTAAAATAAGCGCACCCTAGCCTATCTTTCTTTTAATAAAATGCACAACCCAGTTCCATTTTTATATAATAAGATTACCAATCCCAACTTAAATTTTTAATAATATTCGTATCTCAACATTATTTTTATACGAAATGCTCAGTCCAGACCATCATAGTTTTTTCACCCATCCTAGAAAATGGGTCCATTTCTACTAAAATCAAATGGCTTGTAAATTATCAGAAATGATAAATGCGCTGCATGTACGCAATATTATTTTTGACCCAGCTCAGTAAATAGGTGTATTCGAATAAATAATCAAATGCGCTGTAACTTATCATAAATATTATTTTTTGAGAAACAATTATCATAAATAGTAAATCGGCTATTATTATTATTTTTAACCAGCCTAGGAAATAGATTATTTTTTGAGTCAAAACCCAGGAAATAGATGTATTGGCAAACAAAATGAAATGGGCTATAAAACCTAAATAAATGGGTTGCATTCCGCCACAGCTTTCGAAGCCGACTTTGTTGGCCCACTAGACGAAGCCTGCGCAAGGTGTTGTCCATTTAGTGAACAAAATGATTTAATGGTCTAAAACAAAGAGTCAACAAATTATTCTGACATCTGTAGTCGTTGGATTGACATCCAACGGCGATCATGCTTCTTCAATCTCTGATCTAGTTGCTCTTGCTCCAGCCGTCAAAACCATCGCCGGCTGGAGCGCCTGCATCTGCCTCCCGTGGCCGGCTGTGCTGCCGCTTAGGCCTCGCTGCCCCACTCTACTCCCAACGGTGGCCATGTCATACATGCACTCACCCACACCTTCTGTTATTCACCGGCGAAGGCAGCCTCACCCGGCAGCCGAACCAGTACCTCGTACTCCCCTCCACCAGGGACTCCAGTGGCCCTTGTTCCATGACTCTAGATCGTTCCCATCTTAGGCCTCGCCGTCGTCCACCGCCTTGGTGCTCTCGGCGCGGTGTGGTCAGCGTGGTCAAGGAACGCCTTCCATCGGAAGAGGACTGTACATGGAGAGGCTGACAGCTGGCTCCACGGCCACAGTAAGGAAGTGCCTCCTTATTACGTGCAAAATAATGATTCCTCCCCCTGACAGCGGGACCTACCGGAAGTGCCTCGAAAAAACGTTTCCCCTGACAGCTAGGACCCACCAGCTACATCTTCGTATGCAAGGAAGTGCGTCCGTATTACGAGCAAAAAAATGATTCTTCCCCCTGACAGCTGGGACCCACCAGCTATATCTTCGCATGGAAGGAAGTGCCTCCTTATCCTCCATGACAGTTGGGACCCACCAGCTATATCTTCGCATGGAAGGAAGTGCCTCCTTATCCTCCCTGACAGCTGGGACCGACCAGCTATGTCTTCGCACGGAAGGAAGTGTCTCCTTATCCTCCCTGACAGCTCGGACCCACCGGGTCGAACTATACGTCGGGTTGTCTGTCTGGTCGCGATCGTGTACGTACATACTTGTTGATCGGTCTCTCTGCAGCGATGAACCGTGTCCGAGTAAGGAGATGCACATGTCGTAGTAGAGGCGCGGACATAGCATGTCACGAAGTCCCGTCTATATATATCGTGTACACGTATGTACAGCCACACTGCAAGAAATTAAATACGACTACATACGTACATAAGGGTGGGGTCTCGAACCCGTACTCGCGCATGCGTACGGCCAGGGCTCGTGTACATGGAGAGGCAACAGACAGCAGCAATGTCGTCATGTTCATTGGCAGCTAACCGGCTGGGTCGGAACGAAGGAAATAGCGTCATCTTCACCGAGAGCCAAGTGACTAGGTCGGAAAGCATCCTGTTCATCGGGAGCAAAGCCACTGGGTCGGAACGCGTCATGTTCTGGTGCGCGTCGGTCCTAAACAAACGGTTTTCTACCCCTTTCCGCGACGACATTTGGAACCGTCGCCAAGTGAGTGTGTGCGATAGGGTGTCCTTCCCACACGACCCAGAAATCGTCAAGGATAGGCCCTCCTGGGACCCAGGCTGGGGCCGTGTGCGATCGGGCGAGGCATCAAAACCCAATCATTTCCGTAGGTATGTACATCCCACACGGTGAATCGCAGAAATCCTTTCCGTAGGTATGTACATCCCACATGGTGAATCCCAGAAATCATTTCCGTAGGTATGTACATCCCACACAGTAATCCAAGAAAATCATTTCCGTAGGTATGTACATCCCACACGGTGAATCCCAAAAAAACATTTCCGTTCGTATGTATATCACACACAGTCAATCCAAGGAATACGTTTCCGTTCTTATGTACATCCCACACAGTCAATCCAGGGAAAACGTTTCCATTCGGACGTACATCCCACACAGTTTTATGTGTAGGCTCGTGTGTGAAAGGTGTAACTATCACACACGGTCTTCCTTGGTTAACTATTTGCTTTTATCAACTATATCACACATAATTTGATGAAGAAAACTGTGTGGCATTGGGCTATCCATCGCAACCGCTTTTACTGCTAGAACCGTTTGCAAAGGTCCATGACACATTTAGCAGGTTTATTAGTTTACAATTAATAACTCCAGTATTATGCAAATTCACATTTCATATCGAACAGCTGTTTGCCAATTTCATATCAGGCACATAAATATATTATAACATCACAGTACGGTAGCTACATGAAAACAACACAGTACAACACATAGCTAGTTCAACTTCATAAGAACAATATATTCATTTCCCTAATCGAGATCATCCAGGCTCGTCTTATCCACCTCTGCTTTCAGTTCAGTAAGAACCCGTTTTGCACGGGCCAACTGGGAAAGTGCCTCCTCCTTCGCCAACACCATCTTAGCAAAGTCTTTAAAAAAAATCTAAGCTCATTCTCCACCTTCAACTTTTTATCCCGCATCTTGAAATATGCTTCAGCGTTGACAAGACTTTCTCTAAGCCTAGCTGTGTTCACTTCCTCATACATGCTCCAGAGCTTCGTTAGGCACATCTTCAAAGACTGTGGCCACTCTTGATCAACCCACTCCAAGTAAGAACACTTCTGTTCATCCTATAATATTTAAAACTAGATCAGTAACAATTTTAGGGGAAATGGGTTTATAGCAACATAGAAAATCACCGATGCTTATTTTGAAAAACTAAAGAAACATGTTAATTATGACATATCTTCTCAAAAAGATCAATGTGCAAATGAAATAATTGGTACTGAGACAACAACCAAATTCTGGAACATCAGAAGCTATAATTAACTACAACGACTCTACAAGTTCTTACTCATGTACAATAAATAACAAATTGAACATTTTATGAGGAAGGTAAATATAACTGCAACAGCATAGCGACAGTGTTTGGATGACAGCAAATTGATACTAACAGGTGTGTACATGCACAAATTTAGTAACATAGAACTAATAGCACTAAGGCCGTCCACTATGTATGCCAAAACTGGTGTAAAGACAACTGTTGTTACATCTCACACCGGTGCCCTGAACTGGCGAGCTGATGCAGCGGGAAAAAAATCAGGGACCCAGACTCCGGAGCACGTAGTTGCTCCGATGCCCAGTTCCTTAGTGCCATAAAGATTTAGTATTTTATTGCTTGGCTGCTCGGATGTGTGGACCAAAGTTGGCTGCACAAACTGCTGAAGCGGTGCCAAATAATTTTCTAATGGCACCGCTGATGAGATGGCAACAATTTAAGATACTAGGTACAAACCGTGACACTGTCTTAAGATGCGTTTGGTTGAAGGTGTGGTATGAATGGGTTGGGACCGTGACAGTGTCTGAATCACATCTAACAAATGATTTGTAACAACAGAAGAGGGTCTAACTGAGGGAGTCCTGGATTAGGGGGTCCTCGGACAGCCGGACTATATCCTTTGGCCGGACTGTTGGACTATGAAGATACAAGATTGAAGACTTCGTCCCGTGTCTGGATGGGACTCTCCTTGGCGTGGAAGGCAAGCTTGGCAATACGGATATGTAGATCTCATCCCTTGTAACCGACTCTGGGTAACCCTAGCCCCCTCCGGTGTCTATATAAACCAGAGGGTTTAGTCCGTAGGACAACAATAATCATACCATAGGCTAGCTTCTAGGGTTTAGCCTCTGCGATCTCGTGGTAGATCAACTCTTGTAATACTCATATCATCAAGATCAATCAAGCAGGAAGTAGGGTATTACCTCCATCGAGAGGGCCCGAACCTGGGTAAACATCGTGTCCCCCGCCTCCTGTTACCATCCGCCTTAGACGCACAGTTCGGACCCCCTACCCGAGATCCGCCGGTTTTGACACCGACATTGGTGCTTTCATTGAGAGTTCCACTGTGCCGTCACCATAAGGCTTGATGGCTCCTTCGATCATCGGCAACGATGCGATCCAGGGTGAGGTTTTCCTCCCCGGACAAATCTTCGTATTTGGCGGCTTCGTACTGCGAGCCAACTCGCTTGGCCATCTGGAGCAGATCGAGAGCTACGCCCCTGGCCATCAGGTCAGGTTTGGAAACTTGAACTATACTGCCGGCATCCGTGGAGACTTGATCTTCGACAGATTCGAGCCCATGTCAGGTGCGCCGCACAATCACGACGAGCATGATTTAGCTTTGCCGTCGGACAGTATTCGGGAGATCACACCTGCAACTACTCCGGCCCTCAATCCAGAACAAATTGCGCCATCTGAGGACGGGTGGATGGACCCCGCCACGGAGGCCGCACACTCAACGGTGATAGAGCCGAATATTGACTTCACCTCCTCCGATACCCGTGTTGCCGAACCGTTGGATTCGTCCCCGGCCATGGACTCCGAGCCGCCTGCGTCCGTGCCTATCGAATTCGATTGGGCACCGATCATGGAGTTTACCTCCACGGATATCTTTTAGCACTCGCCTTTTGGCGACGTGCTAAACTCGTTGAGGTCACTCTCCCTGTCAGGAGACCCTTGGCCGAACTATGTCCGGCTAGAATGGGATGCGGACGACGAAGAAATTCGCTCCCCACCCACCACCCACTTAGTAGCCACTGTCGACGATTTAACCGACATGCTCGACTTCGGCTCCGAAGACATCGACGGTATGGACGACGATGCAGGAGACGAACAAGAATCACCGCCCACAGGGCGCTGGACTGCCACCTCATCGTATGATATATACATGGTGGACACCCCCAAAGAAGGCGATGGCGACAAGACAACGAAGGATAATCCATCCAAGAAGCAATCCAAGCACCGACGTCAGCGGCGCCGCTCTAAGTCTCGCCATAGCAAAAGCAGCGATACCGGCACAAGAGACAATAACGCTCCGGATAGTGCCGAAGACGACGATAATCCCCTCCAGCCAGACCTCGAGCGGGAGGATGAACAAGCTAGCCCTCCGGAACAGGCAGCAGACGGAGAATCAGAGGATGACAATTACATGCCTCTCTCTGAAGACGAGGTGAGCCTCGGCGACGAAGAATTTATCGTGCCTGAGGATCCGGTCGAGCAGGAGCGCTTCAAGCGCCGGCTTATAGCCACAGCAAACAACCTGAAGAAAAAGCAACAACAGCCTCAAGTTGATCAAGATCTGCTAGCGGATAGATGGACTGAAGTCCTGGCGGCCGAGGAATACGAACTCGAGTGCCCAACCAAGAGTTACCCAAAGCGCAGGTTGCTACCCCAACTCGAGGAGGAAGCATTGAAACCTACATCACCAGTGTATGATGCGGTTGATCGGCCACCTCGTGGCCGAGACAGAGAGGCATATCAGCCCAAAGTCCAGCCTGCACCCCGCCGCAATTCAAACAAAAATACCAAGGCCGGGGGCAACACGCGGGACCTGCGAGACGTATTGGAAAACAAAGCAAAACATGCAAGATCGATCTACGGATCACGGGGGCGCGCCCCAACGCGGGACGATGACCGTCACGCCGGATATGCCAAAAGAAAATCCGGCCGGGCCGAATACAGCAGACAAGACTCGTATGAACTGCGTCGTGATATAGCCCGGCACAGAGGCGCCGCACACCCCCTATGCTTCACTGATGAAGTAATGGATCACGAATTCCCAGAGGGTTTTAAACCCGTAAATATTGAATCATATGATGGTACAACAGACCCCGCGGTATGGATCAAGGATTTCCTCCTCCACATCCACATGGCTCGCGGTGATGATCTACATGCTATCAAGTACCTCCCACTAAAACTCAAAGGACCAGCTTGGCATTGGCTGAATAGCTTGCCAGCAAACTCCATCGGCAGTTGGGAGGATTTGGAAGATGCATTCCTTGGCAACTTCCTGGGCACTTATGTGCGACCACCGGATGCTGATGACTTGAGCCATATAACTCAGCAGCCAGGGGAATCGTCCAGGAAATTCTGGACCCGGTTCCTAACTAAGAAAAACCAAATTGTCGACTGTCCGGATGCAGAGGCCTTAGCGGCATTTAAGCATAACATCCGTGACGAGTGGCTCGCCCGGCACCTCGGCCAGGAGAAGCTGAAGTCTATGGCAGCCCTCACGACACTCATGACCCGCTTTTGCGCGGGCGAGGACAGCTGGCTGGCTCGCAACAACAACACATCAAGAAGTCATGGCAATTCAGATGCCAAAGATAGTAACGGCAGACCACGTCACAACAGACACAAGCACCGCAACAATGGTGACAACGTCGAAGACGCGGCAGTTAATGCCGGATTCAGTGGTTCTAAATCCGGTCAGCGGAAGAAGCCATTCAAAAGAAGCAATCCGGGCCCGTCCAGTTTGGACCGCATACTCGATCGCTCGTGTCAAATTCACGGCACCCCCGATAAGCCAGCCAATCACACCAACAGAGAATGCTGGCTGTTCAAGCATGCCGGCAAGTTGAATACCGAAAACAAGGAAAAGGGGCTGCATAGCGACGATGAGGATGAGTCCCGGCCGCCGAACACAGGAGGACAGAAGAAATTTCCTCCCCAAGTGAAAACGGTGAACATGATATACGCAACTCATATTCCCAAGAGGGAACGGAAGCGTGCACTAAGGGACGTCTACGCGATGGAGCCAGTCGCCCCAAAGTTCAACCCATGGTCTTCCTGTCCGATCACTTTCGATCGTAGGGACCACCCCACTAGTATCCGTCATGGCGGTTCTGTCGCATTGGTCCTTGATCCCATCATTGACGGATTTCACCTCACCCGAGTCCTTATGGACGGCGGCGGCAGGCTGAACCTGCTTTATCAGGATATAGTGCGCAAAATGGGTATAGACCCCTCGAGGATCAAACCCACTACAACCACCTTTAAAGGTGTCATCCCATGTGTAGAGGCCCGCTGCACGGGCTCAATCACACTGGAAGTGGTCTTCGGATCTCCGGACAACTTCCGAAGCGAGGAGTTAATCTTCGATATCGTCCCATTCCGCAGTGGCTATCACGCACTACTCGGATGAACCGCATTTGCCAGATTGAATGCGGTACCGCATTATGCATACCTCAAGCTCAAAATGCCAGGACCTCGTGGGGTTATAACAGTCAATGGAAACACAGAACGCTCGCTCTGCACGGAGGAGCACACTGCAGCCCTCGCAGCAGAGGCACAAAGCAGCCTTTTAGGGCACACTGCCAATTCGGCGATAAAGCCCCCGGACACCTTCAAGCGAGTCCGGAGTAACCTGCAACAGGATCACTTGGCACGTTCAGAGCTCGCCTAGCAATTCGGCCTCCGTCCTAGTCCCGGTCAAGTGACGAAATCTGTGCCGCGCGTACATAATTACGCACTAAAAATACCATGGGCATAGGCGGGGGCACGGCCAGGACACGCCCCACAATGCGGCTCAACCGCCCCAGGGGCTGTATACCTTTACCATTTTCTCTCTTTCAAGACCTTACTCTCCGGAAGCCCTTTTTGGAAGTCTGATTGCTGGACGCATTACGGGAAGGAAATACCAAGGAGGCAAGAAGCTAAGACGTACAAGGGAATCCCCAGGTGGTCTCTGATAACAATCGAAATACTTGTTTTTAATACCCATATGCAGCTTGCCCTTGGATAGGACATGTCAAATAGTCCTATTTTTCTGCTTAGTTGCACTACTTGTATCAGTACGCTTCGACGTATTATTTAAATAACAATGCATAGCGTTAGTCTACTATTGCATTATCCTTTCTTTTTTTTCTTGTCCGTTTATTTACGACAAATTGCACCCGTACATTATGGTACGACCAGTGCGCCAGGGGCTTTAGTATACCGCATAATATGGCGTGAGAAGTCCGAACACTTTCGACAGTGCGGCACCCCGAACTTATAGCATTATATGCATCAGCTTCGAATCATGTCTTGGGTCAATAGTTGGGTTTGCCCGGCTCCCATGTTTTGGTACCTTACGTTTCGTAATATCGGCTAAGGTAGCGCTGGGAGAACTACTGCGATTGTGTCCCGGTTCTTCCGGACGAGCACCTCAGTAGAGAAAGCTGAAAACTGACTGTCATGATAAGGCGAGAGTTGGTCGCTGTTCGAGAGGTCTCAAGTCCTTAAAGACTTTTTCCGCTTCGGGCAAGGAGTTGGCCTTGCCCGACTTAGGCGTATATAGCGCCCCAAATTCGGCCTTCCGAATACTAGGGGCTTCACCAAAATTTAAAATTGTAGACTTCTATGGCTAAGTGAGAGTGATAAAGCTTTATAGTCCGATTGCCTGATTCGCTGTGCTGAACACCTCCTTCGAAGGACCCAAAATTGGGATAAAGAGTGCTCAGGTTTATCCCGAACACCCCAGTACTAGTTACATGGGGGCAGAAGCCGACGACTGGCCAACTCTCAGATTTCATAAACGGCCGCACAGAAGGTAATATTTTAAATTAACAAGCGTTGCATAGCGCACATGAACTCGTTTCATATTACAGGATCACATGAGTCCACTCATTCGAATATTACATCCTTAGCACATTCTTCCGCCACAAGGCGAGAACCCTTCAGGACACTGTTATAATACATTTCAGGGTGGCGATGCTCCTTGCCTTCCGGCGGCCCCTCCTTCACCAGCTTCTCGGCGTCCAGCTTCGCCAGTGCACCTTTGCCCGGGCAAAAGCCCTGCGCGCACCCTCGATGTAGAAGGACCGCTTTATGACTTCAAGCCATGGGCAGGCATTCACAAGCCGCCTCACCAGGCCGAAGTAGCTATCAGGCAGGGGCTCGCCAGGCCACATCCGGACTATAAGACCCTTCATGGCCTGTTCGTCCACCTTGTGGAGCTCGACCAGTTGCTTCAGCTGGTCGCTCAAGGGCACTGGGTGTTCGGTCCCGGTATACTGAGACCAGAACAACTTCTCCGTCGAGCTCCCCTCCTCAGCCCGGTAGAACTCCGCGGCATCCGACACAATGCGGGGTAGATCTGCAAACGCTCCTGGAGAGCTCCGAACTCGGGTAAGTAAGAAGAAAGTTTCCTTCACATGCTTGCTTTGCATAATGAATGCCTTACCCGCCGCTATCTTCTTAACCGCCTCAATCTCCCAGAGGGCCTTTTGGGCTTCGGCCTTGGCATGTTGTGCGCTTTCGAGGGCCTTCGCAAGCTCGGACCCTTGTGTCTTAGAGTCAAGCTCCAAGGACTCGTGTTTTTTGGCGAGAGCCTGGAGCTCTTGCTGCACCTTGCCTACTCGGGCTTCTTGCTTTTCTCGCTCGATGCGCTCCTTGGCCGCTTTGTCTTCAGCCTCGGATAGCGCCTTCTGCAGGGACGCCACTTCGGTCTTGGCCCCTAGCAAAATTCATGACGATCCTATTATTCTAAAAACCAAATTTTTTATAATATACACACGGGGTATCACTTACCTTCTTTCTCTTCGAGCTGTGTCTTGGTAAGGCGGAGCTCTTCCTTGGACCGCTCAAGGCCCCGCTTCAGTGCGGCGACCTCCGCAGTACGTGCGGTAACAGCTAGCAGTGAAGCCTGCATATGCACATAGATATATTTTGATTAGACTCCTGCGGTTATTATTTGATCCTCTATTCGGCCTTCCTTTGCGAACGCCAAACAGAGCATCAGGGGCTACTGTCTATGCGGTAACATTCTCTTATAATCTCGTTACTTACCTCAAAGCCTGTTAGGAGGCTGGCACAGGCTTCAGTCAGTCCGCTCTTGGCGGACTGAACCTTCTTGACCACCGCACTCATAATGGTGCGGTGCTCTTCGTCGATGGAAGCGCCGCGAAGTGCTTCCAGCAAGTTGTCCGATGCCTCTGGATGAACAGAGGCCATCGGCACAGACGGCTTGCCCCCCTTAGCGAGGGGTTGCCTGATAGAATCCGGAACCACTGGAGGTTCCGGCGCCGTATTCGGCTTGGGGCTAGACTTGCTGCCCCCGGCGTTGGGCCCCAGGGGAGTCTTGCCCCTCTTGCACCCAGCACCTGGAATGTCGCCTTGGGGCGCCTCCGGAACTGCCCCCCCTTGGTTCTGTTCCCTTTGAGACAACACCTCGACGTCGTCCGTAGGGCGGGGGGAGGAGGCGGTCGGGAGTGAATCACTATTCATCTGCGACTCGCCTAAAGACTCCTCCGAAGAGGATACGCCAATATGAGCTTTGGAGGGGTTGTGTGATCATGTTCGGCATGATAAGAAGCAACAAAACGAAACATACCAGAATAACTATGGTATCCGGATACTTACGACTTTGCCAGGGGCTTATCCCTGGGCAGCCACTCGTCGTCGCTGTAGGTGGCGGTTGTGGAGTTGTCCGGAAGGAGGGTCCTTCCCTTTTTGGACCCTTCGGCCGCCCCAGCCGGGGCGGCCTTCCTTTTCTTGTCTCCCCCGACTAGGGGGGCTTTCCTCTTCTTCCTCCTTGTTTTCATGGGAGGAGTGCGCCTCGGTGTTTTCGGACGATGAGTCCGATATAACCTTGCGCCGGAGACCCTTCCTAGTCCCCGTGGCCTTCTTCTTGGCCTTCTTCTCCGGCACCTCATAAGGTGCCGGAACCAGCATCTCCGTTAGGAGAGCATCTGCTGGATCTTCGGGCAGGGGAGCCGGACAATCGATCTGCTCCGATGTCGCTACCCAGTCCTGTTAAATGGCGTGGAGGCTTAGATCCCGCGCGTGGTTATACTGGGGAAATGAACATCTTATAAGATATAAAAGACTTACCGGATTAGCAGGGCGCTTTACGCTGAGTCTGCGGTCCTCGGTAAGGGGAGGAGGTACCTCGGCGCCCTTGAACAACACCTTCCAGACGCCTTGTGCGTCGTCTCGAAGAGCTCTCGCAGCGTCTGGTGCTTGGCCGAGTCGAACTCCCACAAATTGAATGCCCGTCTTTGACACGGGAGGATCCGGCGGAAGAGCATGACTTGGACCACATTGACGAGCTTGATTTTCTTGCTCATCATGTTTTTGATGCATGTCTGGAGTCCGGTCAGCTCTACCGGGGAACCCCAGGACAGGCCCTTCTCTTTAAAGGAGGTGAGCCGCATGGGGATTCTGGATCGAAATTTGGGGGCCGCCACCCAGTTGGTGTCGCGCGGCTCGGTGATGTAGAACCACCCCGATTGCCACCCCTTTATGGTCTCCACATAGGAGCCTTCGAGCCAGGTGACGTTGGGCATTTTGCCCACCATGGCGCCTCCGCACTTCGCTTGCTGGCCGACCACCACCTTCGGTTTAACATTGAAGGTCTTCAGCCACAGGCCGAAGTGGGGCTTGATGTTGAGGAAGGCCCCGCACACGACGATAAACGCCGAGATGTTGAGGATGAAATTGGGGGCCAGATCGTGAAAGTCCAGCCCGTAGTAGAACATGAGCCCGCGGACAAATGGGTGGAGGGGAAATCCCAGTCCGCGGACGAAGTGGGTAAGGAAAACCACCCTCTCATGGGGTTCTGGAGTAGGGATGATCTGCCCCGCATCTGGCAGCCGGTGCGCGATATCCGCGGCCAGATATCCGGCTCCCCGCAGCTTTGTGATGTTCTCCTCCGTAACGGAGGAGACCATCCACTTGCCTCCCGCTCCGGACATGCTTGGAGTGGTTTGAGGAGAAAAATGCGAACTTGGGCGGTAGAGCTCGAGTGCGCAAGAATGGATGAGCAAGGAGGAAGAAGGCGTGGGTGAAAAGGGTGAATCCTTGTCCCTTTATAAGGGCGGAAGAAGCTATGCGCCTCCCCACCTACCTGGTAAACTCGCTTATTCCCCAAGCGTCGTAATTGATGGTGCGGTTGGGTTACCCATGCCCGTATTGATGAGAATCCTGTGATAAGGGGAACGATCTCTACTTCGACAAGACGTGCCAAGGAAACCGCCTCGCGATATGTGCAGTGGCTGGTTGTGAAAAACGGTTCGAATAATGATCGGGCCGTGGTGTGATGTCATGCTGCAAAATGCGTCAGCAGATTAGATTTGTGGAAATATTATTCTCTCTACGGTGGTATGTGGAATTTGTTTTGCAGAGCCAGACACTATCCTTTTGTTCAAAATCTTCTATGGAGTATTCGGAGGAGGAACCCGCCTTGCAATGCCGAAGACAATCTGCGCGCCGGACTCATCGTCATTGAAGCCTGGTTTAGGGGCTACTGAGGGAGTCCTGGATTAGGGGGTCCTCGGACAGCCGGACTGTTGGACTATGAAGATACAGGATTGAAGACTTCGTCCCGTGTCTGGATGGGACTCTCCTTGGCATGGAAGGCAAGCTTGGCAATACGGATATGTAGATCTCCTCCCTTGTAACCGACTCTGGGTAACCCTAGCCCCCTCCGGTGTCTATATAAACCAGAGGGTTTAGTCCGTAGGACAACAACAATCATACCATAGGCTAGCTTCTAGGGTTTAGCCTCTGCGATCTCGTGGTAGATCAACTCTTGTAATACTCATATCATCAAGATCAATCAAGCAGGAAGTAGGGTATTACCTCCATCGAGAGGGCCCGAACCTGGGTAAACATCGTGTCCCCCGCCTCCTGTTACCATCCGCCTTAGACGCACAGTTCGGGACCCCCTACCCGAGATCCGCCGGTTTTGACACCGACACTAACCTTATCTGCACATGCCAGAAACTTGCTCCCAGTGTCCACAGAATCAAACGCAAGTAGCTTCATGCATGGAGATTGATGGTGACAACGAGCAGATAGATCTTCAGCCACCCCGCTCCATTCGTTGCCACTGATGGTCTTAGGGAGCTACAAGAGGAAGAAACGACTCAAGTCGACCTCCGGGTAAATATCCTTCATTCCAAGTCATAGCCCGAGACAGAGAAGAGAGGCATACTCGGGAGGTGAAGTAGTAGTCGCCGAAGGAGGAACCGCTGGAGATGTCTTTGAAGAAGACCATGGCGACCCCGGCGGTAGGATGCGAGACGGCGAGAGCGAGGAAGCGACTATTGCTTAGCAAGGAAGGAAGGAAGGAAGGAAGGAGGAAACAGGGGAAATGTGACTTGTGGTCGGGGAGAAAAGGGGGTGGGGAAGGGGGGAAGGGGGCGGGGGTAGATATTTTGGCGGTAGGCCAAAATTTTGGAAATGTGGAGGGAAACTTTGCGCGAGGTGACGCCAGACCATTCACTTTGAACGATCGTGTGCATCGCGAACAATTCTTGTACTTTACACGCATGGGATGAGTTTGATAATTCAAATTTTGGTCTCAAGGCATGGGCACATTCACTTTGAACGCGCGCGGTGCCGCCAGACCATTCACTTTGAACGATTGTGTGCATCGCAAATGATTCTTCTGCTTTACGTGGATGGGATGAGTTTGATAATTCAAATTTTGGTGGAAATTTCCCCGGGTACGTCATTGCAAAATTTCACATCGCTTGCTAATTTGGGAACACAAAATAGCGTATAGCAGATAGACCACGCTTACTGAATCGAGCAATTTTAGTAATTACACAGAGCCAGTTGACCTAAACATTGCTCTAACAAAAGACCAGCATTAAAAACAAAGCCTAAGTACGCATAATTAAAAATCCGCCGCCGTGCCGGCCTATGCATCACCGGTGTGAGATGAGACGTCGATGACTTGTCCTGGCGACATGCCGTCGTTGGTGGACTCCGCGTCCCCCTTGCTGAAGTCGACCGCGTCCTTAGCTGCCGCCGTTTGCAGCCGCCATCACAGCAGCAGCTGCAGCCGTCTCAGCTGCTGCAGCTGCCCTGTCGGCTGCCGCAGACGCCCTCTCTGCGGAAGCGGCCACGCTCAATGCGTAGGCGGCCGCGCTCTCGGCGCAGGCGGCGGCACTCGGGGGGACGCGGCCATCGTTCGGACCTTCACGAAGCGTTTCCACGGCCTCATCTTTGCAAGAAGGGGGTGCGGGAATGGGGATCGGGATTCGTGGATTCGGGGGTTGCCAGCACTGGAGCAGACGAGCCGGCAAAGCTTAAGGAGGGAGACTTAAATAGACCCGGATATTTTCATCACAAACGGTTCCTAGAAAACAACTATGTGTGATCTTGTAGATATTTTTTATTAACTGTGAAAGACGAATTCGGAATAAAGTGCCAACGGATGGTGTTTTAAATGAACGAGAAATTTTGTAGTACTAATACAACTGTCATGTCAAATTTTGGGAAATTTCAGGGGTAATTTGACCTTCTAAGACATTAGTGATTTTCCGTCCATTTAATGACCGTAATTGAAATTTGAACTACATGTACATGCAACAGCTAACCATAACGGTTTGAAAACTCATATTTCGTGTACTTGTGTGCGATTTAATTCCATGTGCAGTAAATTGGAAGGAATTTTCAAACATGTTGGTCTAACGGCTATGACACAATTAAGCATGGAGTGACATGGCATTTTAATTCCAAAAAATCAAAAAAAAAATCAGAAACACATGAAACCTTGGTTGATGTAATGTCATGCCACCAAGATGATGTGGTAAAAAATTTGGCATGTTTGACCAAAGTTTGGACACACGCCCCTCACAAACCGGAGCAACTCAATAGAAGGCTCGTGGTTCCGAGAGGGAACAATACATGTTTGATGACGAATGGGAGATAGCTTCCACTTACGGCCTTTAAATTTTTTTCTACGTCTAACATGCACTACTACAACTGTAATGTGAAATTTTTGAAAATTCTAGGGGTCATTTGACCCTTTAAAGACATTTAAGTGATTTTCTAGCCATTTAATGACCGTGATTCAAATTTGAACTACATCTACATGCAACGCGTAACCGAAACGGTTTGAAAATTCATATTTGTGTACTTGTGTGCGAGTTAATTCCATGTGCAGTAAACTAAAAAGAATTTTCAAACATATTTGTATCACGACATGGACACATATGCATGAATACGTATGCATGGAGTGGCATGGCATTTTAATTCCAAAAAAATCAGAAACACATGAAACCTTGGTTGATGTAATGTCATGCCACCAAGATGATGTGGTAAAGAAATTGGCATGTTTGACGAAAGTTTGGACACACACCCCTCACAAACCGGAGCAACTCGCTAGAAGGTTCGTGGTTCCGAGAGGGAACAATGCATGTTTGATGACGAACGGGAGATAGCTTCCTCTTACGACCTTCAAATTTTTTCTACGTCTAACGTGCACTACTACTACCTCTTGAGCACTACATTGGTTTTCCCTTGAAGAGGAAAGGGTGATGCAGCAAAGTAGCGTAAGTATTTCCCTCAGTTTTTGAGAACCAAGGTATCAATCCAGTAGGAGGCCACGCACGAGTCCCTCGCACCTACACAAACAAATAAGATCCTCGCAACCAACGCAATAAAGGGGTTGTCAATCGCTTCACAGTCACTTACGAAAGTGAGATCTGATAGATATGATAAGATAATATTTTACGTATTTTTATGATAAAGATGCAAAGTAAAATAAAAGGCAATAAAAATAACTAAGTGTTGGAAGATTAATATGATGGAAAGTAGACCCGGGGGCCATAGGTTTCACTAGTGGCTTCTCTCGAGAGCATAAGTATTACGATGGGTGAACAAATTACTGTTGAGCAATTGATAGAATTGAGCATAGTTATGAGAATATCTAGGTATGATCATGTATATAGGCATCACGTCCGTGACAAGTAGACCGACGCCTGCCTGCATCTACTACTATTACTCCACACATCGACCGCTATCCAGCATGCATCTAGAGTATTAAGTTCAAAAGAACAGAGTAACGCTTTAAGTAAGATGACATGATGTAGAGGGATAAACTCATGCAATATGATATAAACCCCATCTTGTTATCCTCGATGGCAACAATACAATACGTGCCTTGCTGCCCCTGCTGTCACTGGGAAAGGACACCGCAAGATTGATCCCAAAGCTAAGCACTTCTCCCATTGCAAGAAAGATCAATCTAGTAGGCCAAACCAAACTGATAATTCGAAGAGACTTGCAAAGATAACCAATCATACATAAAAGAATTCAGAGAAGATTCAAATATTGTTCATAGATAAACTTGATCATAAACCCACAATTCATCGCTCTCAACAAACACACCGCAAAAGAAGATTACATCGAATAGATCTCCACGAGAATCGTGGAGAACTTTGTATTGAGATCCAAAGAGAGAGAAGAAGCCATCTAGCTAATAACTATGGACCCGAAGGTCTGAGGTAAACTACTCACACATCATCGGAGAGGCTATGGTGTTGATGTAGAAGCCTTCCATGATCAATGCCCCCTCCGGCGGAGCGCCGGAAAAGGCCCCAAGATGGGATCTCATGGGTACAGAAGGTTGCGGCGGTGGAATTAGGTTTTTGGCTCCGTATCTGGTAGTTTGGGGGTACGTAGGTATATATTGGAGGAAGAAGTACGTCGGTGGAGCAACATGGGCCCCACGAGGGTGGAGGGCGCGCCCAGGGGGGTAGGCGCGCCCCCTACCTCGTGCCTTCCTGGTTGCTTTCTTGACGTAGGGTCCAAGTCCTCTGGATCACGTTTGTTCCAAAAATCACGTTCCCGAAGGTTTCATTCCGTTTGGACTCCGTTTGATATTCTTTTTCTGCGAAACTCTGAAATAGGCAAAAAACAACAATTCTGGACTGGGCCTTCGGTTAATAGGTTAGTCCCAAAAATAATATAGAAGTGTATAATAAAGCCCAATAAACATCCAAAACAGAATATAACATAGCATGGAACAATCAAAAATTATAGATACGTTGGAGACGTATCAACTACTACAACTGTAATGTGAAATTTTGGAAAATTCTAGGGATCATTTAACCTTTTAAAGACATTTAAGTGATTTTCTAACAATTTAATGACCGTAATTCAAATTTGAACTACATCTACATGCAACGCCTAACCAAAACGTTTTGAAAAATCATATATGTGTACTTGTGTGCGAGTTAATTCCATGTGCAGTAAATTAGAAGGAATTTTCAAACATATTGGTCTCACGACATGGACACATGCATATGTATGCATGGAGTGACATGTCATTTTAATTCAAAAAATAGAAAAATGATGAGAAACACATGAAACCTTGGTTGATCTAATGTCATGCCACCAAGATGATGTGGTAAAGAAATTGGCATGTTTGACGAACGTTTGGACATGCACCCCTCACAAACCGGAACAACTCGCTAGAAGGTTCGTAGTTCCGAGAGGGAACAATGCATGTTTGACGACGAACGGGGGATAGCTTCCTCTTACGGCCTTCAAATTTTTTTCTATACGTCTAATGTGCACTAATACAACTGTCATGTGAAAATTTGGTAAATTTCAGGGGTCATTTGACCTTTTAAAGACATTTAAGTGATTTTCTAACCATTTAATGACCATAATTCAAATTTGAACTACATCTACATGCAACGCCTAACCATAACGGTTTGAAAAATCATATTTTTGTGTACTTGTGTGCGAGTTATTTCCATGTGCAGTAAATTCTAAGGAATTTTCAAACATATTCGTGTCAAGGCATGGGCACATGCATGGAGTGCATGCCATGGCATTTTAATTCCAAAAAAGTAAATAAATGATCAGAAAAACATGAAACCTTGCTTGATTTAATGTCATGCCACCAAGATAATGTGGTAAATAAATTGGCATTTTTGAGAAAAGTTTGGACACACACCCCTCACAAACCGGAGCAACTCGCTAGAAGGTTCATGGTTCTGAGAGGGAACAATGCATGTTTGATGACGAACGGGAGATAGCTTCCTCTTACGGCCTTTAAATTTTTTTTCTACGTCTAACGTGCACTACTACAACTGTAATGTGAAATTTTTGAAAATTCCAGGGGTCTTCCAGGTGTCATTTGACCTTTTAAAGACATTTAAGTGGTTTTCTAGCCATTTAATGACCGTAATTCAAATTTGAACTACATCTACATGCAATGCGTAACCAAAACGGTTTGAAAAATCATATTTGTGTACTTGTGTGCGAGTTAATTCCATGTGCAGTAAACTAAAAAGAATTTTCAAACATATTTGTATCACGACATGGACACATATGCATGAATAAGTATGCATGGCATTTTAATTAAAAAAAACAGAAACACATGAAACCTTAGTTGATGTAATGTCATGCCACCAAGATGATGTAGTAAAGAAATTGGCATGTTTGACGAAAGTTTGGACACACACCCCTCACAAACCGGAGCAACTCGCAAGAAGGTTCGTGGTTCCGAGAGGGAACAATCCATGTTTGATGACAAACGGGAGATAGCTTCCTCTTACGGCCTTCAAATTTTTTCTATGTCTAACGTGCACTACTACAACTGTAATGTGAAATTTTGGAAAATTCTAGGAGTCATTTGACCTTTTAAAGACCTTTAAGTGATTTTCTAACCATTTAATGACCGTAATTGAAATTTGAACTACATCTACATGCTACGCCTAACCAAATCGTTAAAAAAATCATATATGTGTACTTGTGTGCGAGTTAATTCCATGTGTAGTAAATTAGAAGGAATTTTCAAACATATTGGTCTCACGACATGGACACATGCATACGTATGCATGGAGTGACATGGTATTTTAATTCAAAAAATAGAAAAGTAATGAGAAACACATGAAACCTTGGTTGATCTAATGTCATGCCACCTAGATGATGTGGTAAAGAAATTGGCATGTTTGATGAACGTTTGGACATGCACCCCTCACAAACCGGAGCAACTCGCTAGAAGGTTTGTAGTTCCGAGAGGGAACAATGCATGTTTGACGACGAACGGGAGATAGCTTCCTCTTACGGCCTTCAAATTTTTTTCCTATACGTCTAACGTGCACTAATACAACTGTCATGTGAAAATTTGGTAAATTTCAGGGGTCATTTGACCTTTTAAAGACATTTAAGTGATTTTCTAACTAATTCAAATTTGAACTACATCTACATGCAACGCCTAACCATAACGGTTTGAAAATCATATATGTGTACTTGTGTGCGAGTTAATTCCATGTGCAGTAAATTAGAAGAAATTTTCAAACATATTGGTCTCACGACATGGACACATGCATACGTATGCATGGAGTGACCTGGCATTTTAATTCAAAAAAATAGAAAAATGACAAGAAACACATGAAACCTTGGTTGATGTAATGTCATGCCACCAAGATGATGTGGTATAGAAATTGGCATGTTTGACGAACGTTTGGACACACGCCCCTCACAAACCGGAGCAACTCGCTAGAAGGTTCGTGGTTCTGAGAGGGAACAATGCATGTTTGATGACAAACGGGAGATAGCTTCCTCTTACGGCCTTCAAATTTTTTCCTATGTTTAACATGCACTAATACAACTGTCATTAGAAAATTTGGTAAATTTCAGGGGTCATTTGACCTTCTAAAGACATTTAAGTGATTTTCTAACCATTTAATGACCGTAATTCAAATTTGAACTACATCTACATGCAACGCCTAACCAAAACGGTTTGAAAAATCATATTTTTGTGTACTTGTGTGCGAGTTAATTCCATGTGCGGTAAATTTGAATGAATTTTCAAACATATTGGTGTCAAGGCATGGGCACATGCATGGAGTGCATGCCATGACATTTTAATTCCAAAAAATTAAAAAATGATCAGAAAAATATGAAACCTTGCTTGATTTAATGTCATGCCACCAAGATGATGTGGTAAAAAGTTGGCCTGTTTAACGAAAGTTTGGACACACACCCCTCACAAACCGGAGCAACTCACTAGAAGGTTCGTGGTTTCGAGAGGGAACAATGCATGTTTGCTGACGAACGGGAGATAGCTTCCTCTTACGACCTTCAAATTTTTTCCTACGTTTAACATGCACTAATACAACTGTCATGTGAAAATTTGGAAATTTTCAGGGGTCATTTGACCTTTTAAAGACATTTAAGTGATTTTCTAACCATTTAATGATCATTATTCAAATTTGAACTACATCTACATGCAACGCCTAACCAAAACGGTTTGAAAAATCATATTTTTGTGTACTTGTGTGCGAGTTAAAAAATCATCAGACGATGTAAATATCTCGTGTTCAAAAAATAAAATGTAAAGATCTGGCAAGACAACCGGCCCCACACGATTGGCACTCTATCTCGCGGCTCGAGGTTTGGTAGGTGATTGGCGGGGATCATTAATCAGACACGGTTCTGTATTGGAAATCGTCAGCTATTATGTTCACGCACGGATTTGCTACGGGAATTGTGTGTAATTCAAACTACAATACTCGTAAATTCCGTCGACCGGCGTGTGTACTGTCCCCGTCGATCCAGATTCCGGCCGCCAATAAATACTACCTTGCTCATGTCGTCCCACCTGCATTCTCATATACATCCTCCCCTCGCTCGCCCTCTCTCTCTCTCAAATCTCTGCCATGGCGTCGCCGGTCTGCCCACGCGCCGACGAGGAGTCGTCGCCCCCCGAGGACGCTCACTCGATTAGCAGCGACGAGGACCCCTACGCACCGTCTGACAAGGTTGCGCCGGACCCCCCAACTTTGGATTGGTTTTGGGGCCAGTACAATCTTCATCTGTGGAAGTCGCTGCCGCCGGCTGAGAAAGCCAGGCATGTGGCGTTCAAGAAGGAGATGGCGGAGGAGGAAGCCAGGTACCAGGCGGCCTGTGAAACCCGTTATGCCGCCTGGAAAAAGGAGGTGGCGGAACTTTGGGGGCAGGCGCGTCGTCGTGTCGAGGAGGTGTACGAAGACAGGTACTTCGCGAGGAAGGTCATAGGCGTTGGGCACCTCGTCGCACCGTGGAGGTGGGCCGATAAGCTCAAGCATGCCACCGACGAGGAGCTCCGGTGGGCGCCCAACGAAATGGCAAGATCGGTCGTGCGCGTCCGCCAGCAAGAGGCAGATCGGTACGTCAAGCACTGCGAGGCGGAGGAGTCGGAGTACTGCCTCCGCACTGGGAAGACGCCGCGCACCAGGGAGCTGCTGGCGAGGGGCTGCCGGAATACTGGCTCCAGGAGGGATTATTAGTTTTAGTATTGTTCGTTTTCAGTTTTATGCATTGTACCTAGTAGTTAAGTATCATCACATATATGTGATGATATTATATATATATATATATATATATATTCTATGATGATCTAATGAACAATTAATATATATATTATGAATTCCATTTTCTATCTGTTTTTGTATACTAATTTGAATCTAGCTGTTATCATCCACATATACAGAATGGAAAGCGTATACACACACAGTGAAACAAAACATATAAGAATGGAAAATAGAGTACACACATTGAAACAGAGCAATAAACAGAGCAATACTATGATTGTTGTGAATACAAAGCTATCCACGTCGAAACAACTTTTCAAAATGAAACGCGTCCATGAGACCATGACAAGCAGCCCTTGCCTAGGGTAGCTCTTGGCTCTGCCTGAACTCGTGCAGGCGTTCGTCCAAGCGGTCGACACGCTCGCGGTACAACTGGAGCGCGATCTCGAGCTCCAAGTTGGCTATTTCATCGGAGATCACCAACTCGAGGATGCGAAGGCCATGTTCCTCTACTGCGCCTAGGTAGACACCTGGGCCAAGGAGGCGGTCGAGCCTATGGACCAGCGCGTTGGCATCCAGCGGGCCGCGGACAAGGTGAATGGCGGCACCCATGCGAACGGCGCGGCGGGCGTCCGGTGCAAGTATGGCGTGGCCGGCATCTGGTGCAAGTATGGCGCTGAGGGCCTCTGCCCACTCCTGGCGAGGAATGCGGGTACTGATGGGACGTGTACCCAGCTGCGACGCCGTGTCGACAGCAGGTAAGCGCCGATGGATCTGCTCTTGCTGTGCGGCGCGCCGCGCCTCTCGCTCTGCGGCGCTCCAACGGTCTCGCCGTGCGGCGAGCCACAACCTATCGGCGCGGACACACCTAGCTTGCTCTGCAGCGCGCCATCGATCATGTTGTGCGGCGAGCTGCAGCCTATCGGCACTGACATGCCTATCTTGATCCACGGCGCTCAAGCAGCATGCGCCAAAGGTCTGCTCAACCCTGGCGATGACGCACATCATAGCGTCGTCCATCGCGTTGCCGGGGAGCGCCTCGGCCTCGACGGGCCATGGCGCCTGCTCGTTTTCCTCGTCGACGAGGTTGATGGCAGAGGCGGCGCTTTGGTGGGTTGGCATGCTTGGAAAAGGTGGATGTGCTACAGGCTGCGCTTGTCGCCTCCGTGTGTCGCGTGCCCCCTATGCGGAATATAGCAGGGTGGCGGGAAACAGGTGAGGAAATGGCGGGAAACGGTGGCGTGTTCATAAAACGCCATCAATTAATGGGAACTTAGCATCGAGCTAGCACAAGAAGTAGATGATGATCAGATGAACACGGACCACACTAGGGATCCGTCAGTGGTGAATTCATCAATCCCAAACGGTTGAATACTAGCAAGCGTTTGCCCACAACACACACGGCCTATTCCATCACAAATAGGTCGGATGGATCAAGAGTATGCCACGTATCGCACATTGTCAAAAAGTAATGCGGTAGACCTTCTTTAACATGTGTTAAAAATAAAAAAATAAAAGACAAGGACCTGGAGGTTAAATTAGCTGAGGGAATGGGGCATTTTGGTCATTTGACCGAAATGACCCATCCCATCACCTAATTTAACATCGACACAACTTCCCATCCAGTCACCCATCCGATGGTTGCTCCAGCCTGAGCACACTTAACTTGATAGTTTTCTTACATAAGCTACTGGTGGAACAGCTAGTCCTTGCTGATAGGAATGCCTCTTCGCATCCTTATGGCGTACCTGGATGACCGCCCGTCACACAATGGCCAATAGATGTTGTGTAGACAAAGCATATCACATACATCTTATTAGAAGCAATCGTCTGCGTTATTATCGGTCTTCGCACATATTTCTGATTACAGACCTGTTTGCCGCATATCACACACATCTTGTTATATTGAACCGTTTATGTTCTCTTGCCTAATCACAAACAGTTCATCCGAGTGAACCGTATGTTGTACATCGCACACACCTTTGATCCGGCTGACCGTTTCTTTTGTGTTGCCTAATCACAAACAGTTCATCCGAGTGAACCGTATGTTGTGTATCACACATGCCTCCATCTGGCTGCCCGTTTCTTTTGTTCCTCCTCATCGCAAACAGTTCATTGAACTGAATCGTATGCCCTTCATCGCACACGCAACTAAAACCTGAACCGTGTTTGATGCATCCGTCATCGCAAACGTTTTACACATTTCTGACGGTTTTCATACAGCACCGTTTACGATTATGGCATCGCACACAGTTTCTCGAAGGGTCTCTGATGGTAGTGTCGCATTAGCAGCATCCTGCAGTAGTGATCGGGAGCCAACCGGCTTGGACGGAACAGCCGAAACGAGGTCTGGCGTACCGCGGAACGGAGGAAACGGGCCTTTTGTTCGACCGCGTACAGTCGAAACGGGGTCCTGTTCATCGGGAAGGATCTGGCGTACCACAAAACGGTGGAAACGGAATTCTGTTCGAGCTCCTACGGTCGAAACGGGGTCCTGTTGATCGGGAGGGGTGTGGCGTACCGCAAAACGAAGGAAACGGACTTCTCTTCGACCTCCTACATTCGAAACGGGGGTCCTGTTCATCGGGAGGGGTGTGGCGTACCGCAAAACTGGACTCCATGGGCTACTGTTCATCCCCCGTCGACTTCCTCTAGCCTCCACCTGCTACTGTTCATCCACCGTCTCCAGCTTCCACCAGACACTATTCATCCATGGGCTACTGTTCATCCAGCCTCCACCGGCTTCAGTTCAACCAGCCTCCACAGGGTCCTGTTCATCCACCCCTAACCGGCTGGGGTATGTAGCGGACTCCTTGGGCTCCTGTTCACCCACCGGCAACCGCGTACTATATACCACGGGGTCCTATTCATCTAGTAGCAACCGCCTATACACACGGCCGGGGTCCTGTTCATCCAACCCCCACCGGGAACTGTTCATTCACAGCCAACCCAACCGGCTTGACTCAAACCACGTCTCGACTCATTCTACGTATCGTGCGTGCGGCAGCAATGGGCACTGTTCATCCAGAGGCAACCAAACCGGCTAGCTACATCTCGCACGGGGGTTCGATCGGCTTCAGTAAGCATGCAACAGAAGCGATCGATCGGGTTCAGTTAGCAGCGTAGGAGTCTCGGTCGGGTTCAGTTAGGAGCGAAGGGATCAACCGATCGGCTTCAGTACGTAGCACCAAGAGATCGCTCAGGTTCAGTTATAGCGACACAGCTCGCACCACGCACACGTACAAGAGAAACGCGCAAACCACACTGCATCGCTCGGCCTCGACCACCCACCATAACCGGGAACTCCCTGATATTTTCCTCGCCCTCGCTTCTACCATGATTTTCCCCGTCATGGACGGCCCAAAGAATGTCATGCAGGTGCGTCTCCGGCGCGCCCAGGACAAAAAGCCCATTTTCTGTCATGATTTTTTTTCATAAAAGTAGGAGCCCACCACATCTATGATGATACCGGGTTTTGTCATAATTATCGTCATAGAAGTGTCATAAGCATGACATAAATTTTTTTTGTTCGCCCAAAATGTCACGGATGTGTCTTTTTTTGTAGTGTTGCCACGTGTCGCCCAGATGCGTACCGCTAGGGGCAGTGCATTAAATACGCATAGCCGCCCTCCTCCTTATAAATACAAAGCCCCCGCGGTCATTTATCCCCTTCTCCCATCGTTGTCTCGCTCGTAACCCGAGCGCCTTCGCTAGCTCTCATCATCGTCGGAGACGAAGCGCTTCGTTGGCGCAACCTCTCCGTCGTCGTACTCACGCCGGCCACGGTCATCTTCGTCCCGCCGCCGCCATAGCTGTCTTCCGCCGCCAAGTTAGGGCGCGGGAGATCTAACTGCTCGGCCTCCACTCCAACTCGTCTAGTAGTTCTTCATCTGTTCTTGAGCGGTAAATAAACTCTTACTTTTTACCGCATGTTCGATCCGATGAACTTTCAAAATCTTCAGAAAGCTGTTTTGTTACTCCCACATCTGTATCTTCCATCTTTTGCATCTCATGATTTGCCAATACCTTCACTTATGCTTCACAACTAGTTCGATTCCTCACTTGTACCAATTCATGGATTCGTACAAATCTGGAACCAACTTATCCCAATAAGTGAATGTCTTCGCACTATGAGGTAAATGCCTTCAAACTGATTTTATCTTAAAAATCCTCTGAGAATGCATATGACCTCTCCTATTTCCCTCGCAACTCTAATTCTTTCACAGGTACATGTCCGTGGGCGAGTCTCTTGGTTCTCATAGTCTGAATTCATTTGCAGACTTCTTACAGCGTCATATTGACTCACTTGAAGCCAGTTCTTGTTTGAGCCGTGTTGAGAAGTCTTTCAATCCTCTAAAGTCAATGGCCAGAGACAAATCTGCACATAAAGGGGGGAGACAAAAGCATCTCAATACAGCCCGTGATCTTCCACCAGAACTGTATGAGATGTACAAGTCTGACCCAGAAGAACACTATGGAGAATGCAAGTATTGAATCCAATGGATTCGATGATATTGGGCAGAGCAATGGTTTCTCTACAACTTCGTCACTGCCGAGTGCTCTGCCAAAAACGTCGTTCGGCCACCTTGGGCTGATATTCTATACAAGAATCTTGTTCTGAAGACAAATGATGAAGCCATTGAGCAAGAATTCTATCCGTGCATGGTAAGGCGTGCCATGCCCGAGAACCCTGATCAGTCCAGCATCCGATGGTGTCAAGATGACGACCTCTTTGAAGCCAAATCTTCAATTTGCAAAGTCTTCAGCTGCTTAGAACAAGAAGGACTATGAGAGCCTCGAAGGGATGGATTACGAGAGGCAGAGCAAAATAGGACTGGCCCTCATGGCAGTCTTAGAGATTACATTGCATATCTCGACTCTCGTCGTCCCACTGCTCATGATGATGAGCATGAAGAAGAGGAAGATGATGCTCCACCCTCTCCTCCTCCCCAGCCTAGGCAGAAGGCCTCAAAGGCCAAAGGGGAGAAGACAAAACCCATTGCACCAAAATCTTCAAGAGTGAAGCCTCTGAAGATTGCACCACCTGAAGCCAGTGTGCATTCTGAAGACTTGTCTCGAACCTCCCCGAAGACAAAGAAGATATTAGGGCATGGCCTTACTCCAGCAAGCATTCTGCGCAATGATGAAGACATTATAGATCTGTCTAGTGATGAAGATCTCGGTGACGATGCTCTAGAGATGCTGATCAAGAGCAAACAAGAGGCTGAAATCTTCAACGATCTGCCTCTATTTGATGTTGATATATTGAACAACTTCATTGATGAATGGTTTGAAGACACCTCTCTCACTCTTGATGATCTTCAGATGCCCATTGACATAAGTGTCACATTCCAAGGCTGCATAGCCAAGGAACTTGCTATTACTCAGAAGGTCATTGAGCGAAAAAACAAGATGGACCATGAGAACGTTGTCTTCAAGAAGCACATGGCAAAGCTCAATGTTTCAGATGTTCAGAAGTTCAAGTTGAAGCTGGCTAATCTGAAGATAGAGTTCCAAAAGCGTCGTGATGGTGCCAAGGGCTCTCGAGAGGGCCTCAAGTACTATGCTGAGAAATGTGTTCGGGCTCACAATGAAGCCTTGAAGATAAAGGCACTTGGGCGTCTTGGCATCGACCCAAACTTTGCTGCCAAAAAGAAGAAGCCGGTCGTCCCCGAAGCTAAGGCTCCAAGGCAAGAAAGGCCAAAGACCTTCTTTCCTTCTAGCATGACTGGTTCGAAGCCAAATGCTCCATCCGTCGCTTCCGAAAGGAAGAGGACCAAGCAAGCTGAAGCTGAAGCCAAGAAGCGTAAGAATCTTGAAGCTTCTGAGGCCGCTCCTGTAAGTGCATCTAGTGCCACCCCTAGTTGGTTTTGGAGTATTGACGAAAAACTTGGTTGAGGGACTAATGTGTCTGTGAGAATTGCAGGATAACACAGGTAGTAGTCCCTCATTGATTCGGTTTTCCTACCAAAGATGACCCCTAAAAATGTATGAAGACAATGGTGGTTTGTGAAGATATTCACAACGAAGATTATGACTTGAGAAGACATTCACGTGAAGACTATGGAGTGCGAAGACATAGTTGTTTCGTAGTTTCCTTTTCTTCTTTGTTGAGTCATAGGAACCACCGCACTATTAAGTGGGGTCCCAGTGAACAAAGTCAGAGTGACTGATGTGATGCTCAACCAAATCCTATGTCTTCGAGCAAAGACGATGAGAGCAAATCTTATCCAGAGTTGGATGAGTCAGCTTTACGTGTAGCCCAAGTCAAGCTGCCGCGTGTGTTTGAAATCTGACTGTTGGACACATGTCAGTTCCTTAGTGACCCAGGGTCATTTCGGACAAATCAGGTCGGGTTGCCTCCTGGCTATAAATAGCCCAACCCCTACACCATAAATTGGTGGCTGCTCAGAGTTAGTGCACGGCTTTTGTTGTTTGAGAGCAACCCACCTCCAAAGCATTTGAGAAAGAGATCCTTGCAAGGACAAAGCCCAAAACACCCAGAGCCAAAGAGTGTTAGGCATCACTGAAGTCTTTCTGTCCGCGTGATCTAAAGACTTATTACACTTGAGGACTGTGCATCCTCCAGCCGGTTAGGCGTCGCGTTCTGAGCATCCAAGAGTCATTGTGGATTGCCGGTGAACGAAGTCTGTGAAGGTTTGGAAGTCTACCTTGAAGACTTACCAGAGTGATTGGGTGAGGACTAAGTGTCCTTAGCTCAAGGGGAATAAGGTGAAGACACGGTCTTCTGAGTTGAATCTCAGCCTCCCTAACCAGACGTACAGTTGTCACAGCAACTGGAACTGGTCCAACAAATCCTTGTCCTCACCAAGCAACTGGTTCTATCTCTTCCCTCTTTTTACTTATAGATTGTCTTCATGAAGTCATTGCCTGCTTGCCTGATCTGATTGACTTCACTGTGTGAAGACTATTGTTGTTTGGCTTCATGTTATCTTCCATCCTGATCCATACTACCTAGCTGCCTATAGTCTTCGTGCTATCACTTCATTACTTACTTGACTATGGCTTGTCTAGTGTAGTCTACCTTTCGCTGCATATCAATAGGTTCATTTCTATCGATTGTCTTCAAAGCCACCGTGTTTTGAAGACTTTCGTAAAAATCGCCTATTCACCCCCCCTCTAGTCGATAACTAACACTTTCAATTGGTATCAGAGCAAGGTGCTCCCTTGTTCTGTGTGATTCCGTTTAACCACCTGGAGTTTTAGCTATGTCGACTGCAGGATAATCAAAGTCTCCGCTGCGTGCCCTGTCTTCGATGGCACTGATTACCCCTACTGGAAGAATAAGATGCGCATGCATCTTGAAGCCATTGATGTCGACCTCTGGTATGTCGTCAAGAACGGTGTTCCCAAGACCGGTGAAGGTGTCACCCCTGCCGATGTCAAGAAGTTCATTCAACTGGATTCTACTGCCAAGAACATCATCTGTGGTCATATGACCAAAGGACAGTATGGCCGTGTGAGTGCTCTGGAAACTTCAAAGCTAGTCTGGGACTGGCTTTCCAAGGTCAACGAAGGCGTCTCAACCCAGAGAGACTCAAGGATCAGTGTTCTTCGCAACCTCTTCAATTGTTTCAAGAGAAATGACAATGAGAATGTCCAGCTCACACTTGATCGCCTTACTGACATCACAAATGAGCTTCGCGCACTCGGCACCACTGAGATCACCAAGCATGAAATCGTCAAAACCCTTCTGAGATCGCTTGACAGCTCATTCGACACCCTGGCCCTGATGATTCAAGAACGCCCTGACTTCAAGACTCTCGATCCATCTGACATACTTGAGAGGCTCAACACACATGAGTTCCAGCAATCTGAGAAAAGAGATATCTATGGCCCCAACTATGGCCGAACTCGTGCTTTGAAGGAAAAGGTTGTTTCCTCATCTGAAGAAGAATCTGATAACCCACAAGTATAGGGGATCACAACAGTTCTCGAGGTAGAGTATTCAACCCAAATTTATTGATTCGACACAAGGGGAGCCAAAGTATATTCTCAAGTATTAGCAGTTGAGTTGTCAATTCAACCACACCTGTAAGACTTAATATCTGCAGCAAAGTATTTAGTAGCAAAGTAGTATGGAAGTAACAGTAACGGTGGCAAAAGTAACAGTAGCAGTTTTGTAGTAATTGTAACAGTGGCAACGGAAACGTAACTAAGCAAAGAGCAATATATGAAAATCTCATAGGCATTGGATCAGTGATGGATAATTATGTCGGATGTGATTCCTCATGCAATAGTTATAACATAGGGTGACACAGAACTAGCTCCAGTTCATCAATGTAATGTAGGCATGTATTCTGAATATAGTCATACGTGCTTATGGAAAAGAACTTGCATGACATCTTTTGTCCTACCCTCCCATGGCAGCGGGGTCCTATTGGAAACTAAGGGATGTTAAGGCCTCCTTTTAATAGAGTACCGGACCAAAGCATTAACACATAGTGAATACATGAACTCCTCAAACTACGGTCATCACCGGTAAGTATCCCGATTATTGTCACTTCGGGGTTAACAGATCATAACACATAATAGGTGACTATAGACTTGCAAGATAGGATCAAGAACTCACATATATTCATGGAAACATAATAGGTTCAAATCTGAAATCATGGCACTCGGGCCCTAGTGACAAGCATTAAGCATAGCAAGGTCATAGCAACATCAATCTCAGAACATAATGGATACTAGGGATCAAACCCTAACAAAACTAACTCAATTACATGATAAATCTCATCCAACCCATCACCGTCTAGCAAGCCTACGATGGAATTACTCACGCACGGCGGTGAGCATCATGAAATTGGTGATGGAGGAAGGTTGATGACGACGACAACGACGGATTCCCCTCTCCGGAGCCCCGAACGGACTCCAGATCAGCCCTCCCGAGATAGTTTAGGGCTTGGCGGCGGCTCTGTATCGTAAAACGCGATGAATCCTTCTCTCTGATTTTTTTTCTCCCCGAACGTGAATATATGGAGTTGGAGTTGAGGTCGGTGGATCACCAGGGGGGCCATGAGGCAGGGGGCGCGCCCCCACCCTCGTGGATAGGGTGTGGGCCCCCTGGCCTTGATTCTTTCGCCAGTATTTTTTATATATTCCAAAAATATTCTCCGTGAAGTTTCAGGTCATTCCGAGAACTTTTATTTCTGCACAAAAATAACACCATGGAAATTCTACTGAAAACAGCGTCAGTTCGGGTTAGTTCCATTCAAATCATGCAAGTTAGATTCCAAAACAAGGGCAAAAGTGTTTGGAAAAGTAGATACGATGGAGACGTATCAGAATCTGACTGCAGTTCTGGGGATCCTGAAGACATTGGAAAGGAGCTTGCTATGCTTGTGAAGAAGTTTCAGAAATTCACCAAGAAGAAAGGCTTTAGAAAATTTTCAAGATCCAGCTCGAGAAATGATGAAGCTTCTACTCATGACCACAAGAAAAGAACATGCCACAAGTGCAAGAAACCTGGTCACTACATCTCTGAGTGTCCACAGTGAGACAACGAGAACAAGAAGAAGAAGAAGAAGAAGAGCAAGGAATATGATTCTGATGACAAGAAGAAGAAAAAGAAATCCTCAAAGTCTTCATCCAAGTCTTCGTCCAAGTCTTCATCATACAAGAAGAGCTCATCTGGCAAGGCTCGTGCTTTTGTTGGCAAGGAAATGGATTCAGAGGAGGAGTCTGCTTCTGAGGAGGCAGAGGTGGAGTCTGAGGAGGAGTCCAACTCTGGTGTTGCAAGTCTGGCTCTAGCAATAGCCTACGTTGCCAAGTCCATCTTCAACACTGAAGACAATGTCTCCATCACCAACGCTGATGCAAACGACAAGAACGACTCTGCTCCCACCTACTGCTTCATGGCACGCGATGCCAAGGTAAACTCACGCGATGCTTACTTTCAAACATCAAGTGAAGATGACTCTAATTGTGAATCTAAACCCAGCTGCAAAACACTTGCTAAAATTGCAACTGAACAACAGAAAGCTATGGAACATATTCAAAAATTGCTAGACAAAAGCGATGACCTATTGGACGCGGAAATGACCAGATCTCAGTCCTTAATTAAAGACATCAAAAATCTTCATGTTAAGTACGAAGAACTTGAAAGTCGTCATGAAACGCTCTCAACAACTCATGAAAAGCTTTCCTATGATTATCTTCAAAGGAAGCAAGAACTTGAGAACTTGAGAATGGCTCATGAATATCTTCAAAAAGAGAATGAGTCACTCCGCGCTCAACAGATCAGTTCCGCTCAGGAAGGATTTGAACCACCATGTCTAAAATGCCTTGAGCGTGATAACGCTACTTCAGATGCTGAATGTTCCAATACTGCTACTGTTGCAATATCTTCAACTGCTGATGTGGTAAGTAACCCCTCTGCTGAGGATGCCACTACTATTGCTGATGAAAATGCCAGGCTGAAGACATTGCTTGAGACAAGAATGTACAAAAGTCTCAAAGAGCATCAAACACTATGTGGTGTCCTCAAAAAGAAGATTCTGAACCGAAACCCTAGGAAAGAGGGTGTTGGATGCGATCCACCACCCTGAATGTTGATGGTTCCTACTGGAAGCCTGAGCAGTACCCCAAAACCACATGGGTTGCTGCAAAAGGACCTTCAGTGGATCCATCCACCTTATCTGGCTTCACTTGTGCTAACCCGATTATCATTGATGAATCCTTTGATGCAAATTATAAACTGTTTAAGAATCAGAATGGTGAAGTGTTTGCCAGGTATATTGGTACTAACTGCAGGAATGGGCCACCTATGAAGAAGATCTGGGTACCCAAAAGTTGTCTTGAGAATCTTCCTGTGAATGTCATCATGACACCACCTGGGAAGAAGACAAACCCTAGACCAAAGGCTTCATATGGTCCAAAGGCTTCATACAGACAGAGGACTCACCAGAGTCACCCTAACGCCAATGTTTTGCAGGGAAATCATACTCAGACTTATGAATATGAGTGTGTTTCCTCAAACCGCTATGCTCATAAGACCAAGAACTATTCTGCTTATTCATATGAGTATTATTCACCTCCTGCAAGGCTATTTGCTAGGGCTTCAAAGCCGAAGTTCTCAGATGCTGCACTTAGACTCATTGCTTCGAAGCCACCCCTGAAAATGTGGGTGGTTAAGAAATCTTAACTCTCTTTTGCAGGGAAAGGTCTCCAGCCGGAAATCAAAGGCATCTGATGCTATTGCTGGGGACCTAAAACATCTTGTGGGGCGCAGGATAAAATGCTCAAATGGTCTTACTATGTATTTTGTTCCTGAATCACTTGCCTATCATCCTATCAGTCCTAACCAGGATCTGAGCTTTGATAATCCGCTTGTTCGTCAAATGTTTATGCTTCACAATACCCTTGGTGAAGCCTATCCCCCTAACTGCACTGTAGGGTATGACACCACATGCTTCAGAATGGATTATGGACAGTGGATGCACTAATCACATGACTGGTGATCGAAGTCTTCTCATGGACTCAACCTTACGTCCATCTGACAAAAGTCACATCACATTTGCTGACACTGGTAAAAGCAAGGTATTGGGTCTAGTTAGAGTTGCAATCTCAAAGGATCAGGACATGGATAAAGTGATGCTTGTTGAATCCCTTGGTTTCAACTTAATGTCTGTCTCAATGCTTTGTGATTTAAACATGATTGTGATATTTGGAAAATATCGTTGCCTTGTGCTTATGGAGTCTGACAAATCTCTAGTCTTTGAAGGGTATCGAAAAGACGACTTGTACAGGGTAGATTTCTTAGCAGGACCACAGATGGCAGTATGTCTTCTAGCAAAAGCTTCAGAGTGCTGGCTCTGGCATCGGAGGCTAGGGCATGCTGGAATGAGGAACATGTACACTCTCGGAAGAAGAAACATGTCGTAGGCATCGAAGGCATCAAGTTTAATAAAGATCATCTGTGTGGTGCCTGCGAAGCTGGAAAGATGACTAGGGCCAAGCATCCCTCGAAGACAATCATGACAACATCCCAACCCTTCGAGCTGCTTCACATGGACTTATTTGGCCCTACTCACTACTCTACTCTTACTTCCACTGCTTGTCTCTATGGCTTCTTCATTGTTGATGATTATTCAAGATATACATGGGTGCATATAATCCTTTACAAGAATGAAGTGCATGATGTCTTCATACGCTTCGCCAATCGTGCCATGACGAACTATGGCATCAAGATCAAGCACATCAAAAGTGACAACGGCACAGAGTTCAAGAACACAGGCCTCGACACTTATCTTGATACATTGGGCATCACTCATGAGTTCTCTGCTCCATACACACCTCAGCAGAATGGCATCATGGAGCGCAAGAACAGGACACTCATTGAGATGGCTCGGATGATGCTTGATGAGTACAAGACTCCAAGGAAGTTCTGGCCTGAAGCCATTGATTATGCATGCCACGTCATCAACCATGTTTATCTTCATAAGCTTCTAAAGAAGACATCCTATGAGCTCCTAACTGGTAAGACGCCAAATGTCAGTTACTTCAGAGTATTTGGTGCTAGGTGCTGGATCAAGGATCCACATCACACTTCAAAATTTGCACCGAAAGCACATGAAGGTTTTATGCTTGGTTACGGAAAGGATTCACACTCCTACAAAGTCTTCAACCTCTTTCACTATAAAGTGGTTGAAACTGTGGATGTGCGGTTCGATGAGACTAATGGCTCGCAAAGAGAGCACCTGCCAAATGTGCTACATGAAGTCCCACCTAGTGAATCGATCAAGCTTATGGGTACTGGAGAAATCATACCTTCAAAGGCACGGGCTGAAGAAGAACTTATCATTTCTGTGCCAAACCAACCTGAAGACACTGCTCAGCCTAAAGCCAATGCTGAAGAAGAAGACAATGGTCAACAAGAGCAAAATCTTCGTCCAGTTCATCCTCGTGTTGCAAATGAAGTACAGATTGAGAAAATAATTGATAGCATCAATGCACCTGGTCCACTCACTCGTTCAAGAGCAACTCAGCTAGCAAATTTCTGTGGGCACTTTGCATTTGTCTCTATATCTGAACCCAAGAAGATTGTTGAAGCCTTCATGGAACCTGAATGGATTCAAGCTATGCAAGAAGAGCTTCAACAATTCAAGCTGAACAATGTGTGGGAATTAGTCAAGCGTCCCGATCCTCGCAAGCACAATATCATAGGCACCAAATGGATCTATCGCAACAAACAAGATGACCACAGTCAAGTTGTCAGAAACAAGGCTCGTCTAGTTGCTCAAGGATACACTCAGGTTGAAGGGATTGACTTCGATGAAACATTTGCTCCGGTGGCTAGGCTTGAATCCATTCGCATACTGCTAGCCTATGCCAACCATCACAACATCCTTCTGTATCAAATGGATGTGAAGAGTGCCTTTCTCAATGGCAAGATTGAAGAAGAAGTGTATGTTGCACAACCACCTGGCTTTGAAGATCCAAAACATCATGATATGGTATACAAGCTCAACAAGGCACTGCATGGCCTCGAACAAGCCCCTCGAGCTTGGTATGACACACTCAAAGACTTCCTGAAGAACAAAGGCTTCACTTGGAGGCCCGACAACGTCTACAAGAAGAAGGTTGTGTAGTAGACATCAAGCACTTTCTGGCGCCATTGCCGGGGAGGTGAGTGCTTGAAGGTATATCTTTAGATCTTGCAATCGAATCTTTTAGTTTCTTGTTTTATCACTAGTTTAGTTTATAAAAGAAAACTACAAAAAAATGGAATTGAGGGTGCCTCATATGCTTCATCTTTTTAATATCTTTCATGAAAATAAGGATTCCGATAATTGTGCTCAATTGCTAGAGGAAGAATGCATTAGAATGTTTGGCACTAAATCTTTGAATGATGAGCATGATTGCAATGTTGTTAGTATGAACTCTTTGAATATCCATAGTACTAATGATGATTGCACTAGTCATGATGAAAATGTCTCTTATAAGCATGTCAATTTTTGTGGAGTGCATAGAGTTTGCAAGTACACACCAAATAGGGAAGATAGATTTTGCAAGAGGCATAAGTATTTAGAAACTAAATGGTTGCAAGAGAGGCTGGATGCTTGTGCTGAAAATTTAAAATTTCTTTGCCATCCTTGTGAACTTTGCAATGACCGTGATCATTTAAATCCCCAATGCGAATTGTTTCATGATCGTATCATGTCCAAAAATTGTGATGACTTGATTTCCCTTGCACATCATAATGAACTTAGTTTGCTTGTGGGTTACGAAGAAATGAAACGTATAACTAAGGATCTTCCAGAATTTGTCCTTGATAAAATTCTTGATTTTGATCTAGAGGAAATTTATATGTATTGTGCGATGAATTGCATTGAAAATCTTTATATTGCCAAATACATAAAGACAAGAAAACAAATAGAAGATGAAGAGAATACTAATGAAAGGGAAGAGATTTCCCAATATTCTCCTATTATTTCTTATGATGAATCAGGTAACGAGGAGGAGCCTTCTATTCAACCAATCTCATTAATAAGGAGCTCCAAAAAGAGGATTAAACACACACATGATGTGAAGAAGAAAAAGAAAAGAAGGAGAAGCAAAGGTAAAAAGGTATCCCTCTCAAATGATGTTGCTCCTATTACTCATTGTGATGATGATAATTGCTATACTATTGGTGCTATCCATACTATTAATGATGAGAGTGATTATGCTTATGATATGAAAAGGCCCAAGCTTGGGGATGCCATGTTTGATGAGAATGACAAATTTGAGAATTTATTTGCTGCAATTAATGATTGTCCCAAGCTTGGGGATGCTATGTTTAATGAACATGATATTTTTAGCCTCCCATGTTTTGATGAGCAAATTTATTATGATGATAGCATGCCTCCTACTTATGATGATTATAAATATGAAAGTGGGTTTGGAGAGGTCATGACTTTATTTAGTGATGATTCCACTATCTTGGAAGAGGTTTCAATCGATTATGATGAGAACAAAGTTGCTACTTATGATAATTATTGTGATGATACGTATGCTATAAAAAGTAGTGATGATTATGAAACTTGTCATGATTATGATTACCCTTTTTTTGAACTTTATTCTTTCAATGTTCAAACAATTTATAGTATTCGAGTTTCTTATGACACTCCCACTATTATTAATGAGAAGAAATTTGCTTATGTGGAGAGTAATAAAAATTCTATGCTTGTAGATCATGAAAAGAATGCTTTATGTGATGGTTACATTGTTGAATTCATTCATGATGCTACTGAAAATTATTATAAGGGAGGAACATATGCTTGTAGGAATTGCAATAATATCAAGTTTCCTCTCCATGTGCTTAAAGTTTTGAAGGAACATAGGCACCAAATGGATCTATCACAACAAACAAGATGACCACGGTCAAGTTGTCAGAAACAAGGCTCGTCTAGTTGCTCAAGGATACACTCAGGTTGAAGGGATTGACTTCGATGAAACATTTGCTCCGGTGGCTAGGCTTGAATCCATTCGCATACTGCTAGCCTATGCCAACCATCACAACATCCTTCTGTATCAAATGGATGTGAAGAGTGCCTTTCTCAATGGCAAGATTGAAGAAGAAGTGTATGTTGCACAACCACCTGGCTTTGAAGATCCAAAACATCATGATATGGTATACAAGCTCAACAAGGCACTGCATGGCCTCGAACAAGCCCCTCGAGCTTGGTATGACACACTCAAAGACTTCCTGAAGAGCAAAGGCTTCAAAACCTGGTTCCCTGGATCCCACTCTCTTCACAAAGACATACGATGGTGAACTGTTTGTATGCCAGATCTATGTGGATGACATTATCTTCGGCTGCACTGACAAAAGATACAGCGATGAATTTGGACACATGATGCAAGAGCAATATCAGATGTCCATGATGGGTGAGCTGAAGTTCTTCCTTGGTCTTCAAATTCGTCAGCAGAGCAACGACATCTTCATATCTCAAGAGAAGTACCTCAAAGATTGCCTGAAGATTTTGGAATGCAAGATTGCAAAGGATACACGACGCCAATGCCAACCAAAAGTCATCTGAGTCCTGACGTCAATGGTAAAGAGTTCGATCAAAAGGTATGCCGCTCCATGATTGGTTCTTTACTTTATTTATGTGCATCTAGGCTAGATATCATGCTTAGAGTTTGCATGTGCGCCCGATTCCAAGCGGCACCAAAGGAATCGCATCACTTAGCTATGAAGCGTATTCTTCGATATTTGGCTTACACCCCAACACTAGGATTATGGTATCCAAAGGGCTCAGAGTTTGATCTAGTTGGATTCTCATATGCTGATTATGCTGGTGACAAGGTTGATCGCAAGTCCACATCAGGCACATGTCACTTTCTTGGATGATCTCTTGTCTGTTGGTCTTCAAAGAAGCAGAACTGTGTGTCTCTCTCCACTCCTGAATCTGAATACATTGCTGCTCGATCTTGCTGTGCTCAGCTTCTATGGATGAAACAAACTCTCAAGGACTATGGGATCTATCTGAAGCAAGTGCCACTCTACTGCGACAATGAAAGCGCCATTAAGATTGCCAACAACCCAGTTCAGCACTCGAAGACAAAGCACATTGAAATTCATCATCACTTTCTCAGAGATCATGTCAAGAAGGAAGATATTGATATCATTCACGTCAACACTGAAGAGCAATTGGCAGATATCTTCACAAAGCCCCTGGATGAGAAAAGGTTTTACAAGTTGCGGTGTGAGCTAAATATCTTAGAATCCTCAAATGTGTTGTGATTGGGCACACATCCTAACGCTTATGCATATTGATGACTTAGATGTGCAACACACAAAGTAAAGTATATCTTCAATCAATGAAGACATACACTCTAAGTGGGACACGGCTTTTTTGCTCCTAGGTGCATATGCACCCATTGTCGAAAACACACATTTTGAAAAGTTGAAAAATTCGGAACAAAAATCCCGCGTGTATATCCGGACATTTTATGTCCGTTCACAAGGTTTCGGTGAAAAACGACGTTTTTTGTGGCTTGGGTAAAAAAGATAAAGAAATGCCTCGTGAATAGTTAGAACGAAGCATCAGAAATTGTCTTTTTTACACAAGCCACAAAAAACGTCGTTTTTCACCAAAACCTTGTGAACGGACATAAAATGTCCGGATATACACGCGGGATTTTTGTTCCAAATTTTTCAACTTTTCGAAATGTGTATTTCGACAATGGGTGCATATGCACGTAGGAGCAAAAGGAGCAAAAGGGAATATCCCCTCTAAGTGTGAATACATTAATGTGGAATTTGACTTCGGAGCGCCACGATAATTGTGCGCCGTGTCTGGGTCTAATACTTCCTATACGGTGGGTAACGCCACCACCAAACTTTTGTTTGAAGTGTTTCGGTTGGCGTCACATTTGCAAAGTCATCACATTTGGTTTGTCTTCAACATTGTTTTGACTTCCTGTTTATCTTCACAATGTTGATTTGGTCTTATTCTGATATACACATATATTTGTGTTCTATCCTCTACAGCGTTCACTTATGGCTATATCTTCATGTTTGAATCTTTTGATCTAAGTGAATGTGATCGGACCCTAACCCCTTCTCTATGCTTCTACCTCAGATTCTATCTATCTAAATCATGTGCATTCTATTGAAACTGTCGAATATCTTCTCTGCGTCCTTGTCAGTAGAAGATAAAGAGACAAAAGTTGAATCTGTTTTAATGTTGTATCCTTATTGCCTGAAACCCGAAGAAGCCGGAACGACCACCTGACAGTCCAAGCATGCGTGGGAACATGGAACAACCTCCAATGTGTTGCATGCATGCCATGTGTCCTTCAGATGTGAACCGCCAGGGGCACCTGTGTAATTGCGCTGTGTTGTCCCTTTCCTTATAAATACTCAAACTCACCACGGTCACAATCTCTTCTTCCACCTCGCCACCTCGCACAAACCCTAGCGCCTCCGCTAGCTCGCAATGACGCCGGAGGCAAAGTGCTTAGCTGCCGCGACCTCTTCGTCGCCGTCCTCACGCCGGCTGCGGACCTCGTCCTCTCCGCCGCCACCGTAGGTGTCTTCCGCCGCCAAGTTAGGGCGCGGGAGATTGAATTGCTCGGCCTCCCTCTCAACTTCGTCTAGCAGTTCTTCGTGCGATAATTAAAACTTACTTTTTACTGCCCTTTTGATCCGTTAGATCCATCCACTTCAACCAAAAGTGGTTTCTAAACTTCCAAATCTGGATCTATCTTGTTCCGCATATCATATCATGCCAAGTATATTCACTTATGCTTCACAACTAGTTAGATTCCTCACTTGTACTTATTCTTGAATTCGTACAAATCTGGAACCAACTCTCACCAAATAAGTGAATGTCTTCGCACTATGAGGTCACTGTCTTCAAACTGATTTATCTTCAAAATCTTCTGAGAATGCATATGACCTCTTCCCCTTCCCTCGCACCTCTAATGCTGTCACAGGTACATGTCCGTGGGAGAATCCCTTGGTTCTCATAGTCTGCATTCATTTGCAGAATTCTTATAGCACCACATCAACTCTCCTGAAGCCAGTTCCTGTTTGACCAGCAGACGGAAGCCATTCACAGTCTTGAAGCCTTTCTACTTGAATACAATGGCCACTGAGAAGTCAGCTAGAAAGGGCGGCAGGCAGCGCCGTGGGGATACATTCAAGGATTTGCCACCTGATCTGTATGAACTATACAAGACAGATCCCGAAGAAAGCTATGGCCAGCGCAAGACCCGAATCCAATGGATTTGATGATATTGGGCAGAACAATGGTTCAAGTATAACTTCGTGACCCCAGAGTATGCTGAGAAAACACAATCAAGCGACCATGGGGAGATATTCTCTATCGAAATCTTCAGCCCAAGTCCAAGACCGAAGCCATTGCTCAAGGTTTCTATCCATGCATGGTCCGAGGACCACAGCCAGAGAATGCTGACCCATCTTCTCTGTTATGGTGTCGCGACGACAATCTGTTCAAGCGTAACTATAAGTTTGCAAAAGATTCTGCTGTGAAGAACAATAAAGCATTTGGGCTCGACTTCAACCCTGGTCCATCTGCTCCAAGGGCTGATGGCACCCGTGATGCCAATCCGAACGTCATTGGCCCGTTCTATAACCTCGAAGGCCTCATCACTCACATAGCAGTATAGGGGGCCACTGTGGATCACTCAGTGGATGACGCTGATTTTGATGAAACGCTAGCTCCTCCTAAGCTGCAGAAGCAGAAGAAATCAAAGGCTTCAAAGCTCTCTGCCGCACCAAAAGCTTCACGTGCGAAGCCATTGGTGCTACCTCTTGAGCACTGCGTTGGTTTTCCCTTGAAGAGGAAAGGGTGATGCAGCAAAGTAGCGTAAGTATTTCCCTCAGTTTTTGAGAACCAAGGTATCAATCCAGTAGGAGGCTACGCGATAGTCCCTCGTAACTACACAAAACAAATAAATCCTCGCAACCAACGCGATAAGGGGTTGTCAATCCCTTCACAGTCACTTACGAGAGTGAGATCTGATAGATATGATAGGATAATATTTTTGGTATTTTTATGATAAGATGCAAAGTAAAATAAAAGCAAAGTAAAAAAGCAAAGGAACTAAATAAGTGTTGGAAGATTAATATGATGAAGATAGACCCGGGGGCCATAGGTTTCATTAGTGGCTTCTCTCAAGAGCATAAGTATTTTACGGTGGGTGAACGAATTACTGTTGAGCAATTGACAGAATTGAGCATAGTTATGAGAATATCTAGGTATGATCATGTATATAGGCATCACGTCCGAGACAAGTAGACCGACTCCTGCCTGCATCTACTACTATTACTCCACTCATCGACCGCTATCCAGCATGCATCTAGAGTATTAAGTTCATAAGAACAGAGTAACGCCTTAAGCAAGATGACATGATGTAGAGGGATAAATTCATGCAATATGATAAAAAACCATCGTGTTATCCTCGATGGCAACAATACAATACGTGCCTTGCTGCCCCTACTGTCACTGGGAAAGGACACCGCAAGATTGAACCCAAAGCTAAGCACTTCTCCCATTGCAAGAAAGATCAATATTCGAAGAGACTTGCAAAGATAACCAATCATACATAAAAGAATTCAGAGAAGATTCAAATATTGTTCATAGATAATCTTGATCATAAACCCACAATTCATTGGTCTCAACAAACACACCACAAAAGAAGATTACATCGAATAGATCTCCACAATAGAGGGGGAGAACATTGTATTGAGATCCAAAAAGAGAGAAGAAGCCATCTAGCTACTAACTATGGACCCGAAGGTCTGAGGTAAACTACTCACACTTCATCGGAGAGGCTATGGTGTTGATGTAGAAGCCCTCCGTGATATATGCCCCCTCCGGCGGAGCTCCGGAACAGGCCCCAAGATGGGATCTCGTGGGTACAGAAGGTTGCGGCGGTGGAATTAGGTTTTTGGCTCCTGTTCTGATCGTTTGGGGGTACGTAGGTATATATAGGAGGAAGGAGTACGTCGGTGGAGCAACAGGGGGCCCACGAGGGTGGAGGGCACGCCCTGGGGGGGTAGGCGCGCCCCCTACCTTGTGGCATCCTGGAAGCTTCTCTTACGTAGGGTCCAAGTCTCCTGGATCTTGTTCGTTCCAAAAATCATGCTCCCGAAGGTTTCATTCCGTTTGGACTCCGTTTGATATTCTTTTTCTGTGAATCTCTGAAATAGGCAAAAAACAACAATTCTGGGCTGGGCCTCCGGTTAATAGGTTAGTCCCAAAAATAATATAAAAGTGAATAATAAAGCCCAATAATTTCCAAAACAGAAGATAATATAGCATGGAGCACTCAAAAATTATAGATACGTTGGAGACGTATCAATTGGCCACTGCACCTCCTGAAGCCAGTGTGCAATCTGAAGATCTCTCTCGTGTCTCCAAGAAGACAGAGAAGTCCAAGTAGAAGAAGAAGCTCATTGATGACCCACAAGTATAGGGGATCTATCGTAGTCCTTTCGATAAGTAAGAGTGTCGAACCCAACGAGGAGCAGAAGGAAATGATAAGCGGTTTTCAGCAAGGTACTCTCTGCAAGTACTGAAATAAGTGGTAACAGATAGTTTTTTGATAGAATAAATTTGTAACGAGCAACAAGTAACAAAAGTAAATAAAGTGCAGCAAGGTGGCCCAATCCTTTTTGTAGCAAAGGACAAGCCTGGACAAACTCTTACATAGAGAAAAGCGCTCCCGAGGACACATGGGAATTATCGTCAAGCTAGTTTTCATCACGTTCATATGATTCGCGTTCGGTACTATGATAATTTGATATGTGGGTGGACCGGTGCTTGGGTGCTGTTCTTACTTGAACAAGCATCCCACTTATGATTAACCTCTATTGCAAGCATCCGCAACTACAACAAAAGTATTAAGGTAAACCTAACCATAGCATGAAACATATGGATCCAAATCAGCCCCTTATGAAGCAATGCATAAACTAGGGTTTAAGCTTCTGTCACTCTAGCAACCCATCATCTACTTATTACTTCCCAATGCCTTCCTCTAGGCCCAAATAATGGTGAAGTGTTATGTAGTCGACGTTCACATAACCCCACTAGAGGATAGACAACATACATCTCATCAAAATATCGAACGAATACCAAATTCACAGAACCCGTACTCGAAGCCAAAGATCTCATCTGATCGCTTCTGGAGCTATCAGCAGCGCAGTTATTACTCATGTATCTTATACAATCAAGGGCGAATCTTTCCTCACATGCGTCTGGATTGTGAAGCCATTGCTGGTCTGCCCTACTTGGAAGAAGCTCTAGACTGTTTCAGAGATGCTGGCCTTCTGCAGTTCGTCACTGACAAAGAGCATTGGAAGGAGGAGCTTCTGCTGCAATTCTATGCCACTCTTCACATTCGTGGCTACAACAGGGATCCGAAGACTTGGGTCCTTGAGTGGATGACAGGTGATGTGCACCATGAAGTCAAAGCTCAAGATATCATTGAGCTTACTTCCCTGCCCACTCCAAGTGAGCACTATGAACCTGGTTGGCAGCTACACAGGAATGTTTTGGAGAGCATATTCCAGATGCCTGAGCCCAACATGAGTCAGATGCTCAGCATGATGAAGCCACTGCCACAAGATGCTGAATATCCTAAGGAATTCTTTGTCGAAGACCTCGAGTATCTGCCCCGTACCATTTATCACATTGTCAGGCGAACTCTATGGCCCGTCAAAGGACATTCTCCTGCAGCCAAGGTTGAAGGCACAATGAAGACATTGGTGTTCTATATTCTCCATGGCGTCAGCTTCAATGCTCAAGATTTCTTCATCAGGCAACTTGCTGCATCTGGAATTGCTCTATTTGGCCTGAAGTTTTATGCTCCATGGGTGATGCGCCTAATCAAGCTTCACTCTTCTGTCAACTATCAGCCATCTGCGTGCAACCATCTTATCTTCTTGCCAGAGGTTGATATGTCTGTCGAAGCCATCTACCCTGAGCCTACCAAGGAGCCAATTTATCTTCACAATGTTGATCGCCAAAGCTTTTCGCAACCAATTGAGGCAGCTCTTGCTGCAACTCGTGTTTATCCTCTGGTTGGAAATACACGTGCACCTCATCGTGCAACAACTGAAGCCACTGAAAGCACCATTGCTCAAAGGCCTTGGAAGCGATCTCGTGTACTCAATGACCGAGAGCTTCTTGTGGCCTTACATCAGAAACAGGATACGCACCATGATTGGCTAAAGCGTCAGATGCAGAGCCTCTTGGTGGATGTTAATCACATTCGCAACCTTGCCACCAAGAACACATTCGTGTCATATGAAGCCTGTCGGAGGTCTTGGAAGAGTCTGACTTTGCTAAGCTCTGAAGACGATCTTCGCGAAGATGGCTTCACTGAGCGCTACAATTTTGATTCAACTCCTCCTCGGAATGCTGTCTTGCGTTGTACTCCTTCCTTAGAAGACTCGGAGTATTCATCTTCAGCTACAACTGTTGTTGCTAGAGTCGTCGATGAAGAAGACGATGCCACTTCACCAACCATGGCTTCGCCGCATCTCGACACCGCACCAGCCCCCTCTACACCACCAAACTCCAACGTCGACCCTGCACCTTCATCTACTCCTGATGGGAACGAGTAGATGCTCTATGTCTTCAAACCTTTTTGGTTCTTACTAACAAAAGGGGGAGAAGCATATGAGTTGATAGTCTTCAAGCGGGTCCATATGGGTGGTTGCACTATATTTTGCCAAGTGTTTACAACTCTCGTCTTTTGATACATTTGGTTCTTTGGGTTGTAACGCTTAAACTTGATGGTCGTCTGCTACTTTTTATGCTACTCTATGATGCGATGATAAATTCTGCATGAAGTCATTCCGCAGACGTCCATTTCTCATTATGCATGTCATTATCTTCGTTATATCTTTGTATGCATGATGAATTGTCTTCATAGGTTGAAGAGGATCTCCACAAGTAAAACCTGCCATGTGCATTTGCATTCAAGAGCAAACTACTTATATGCACATCTTCAGGGGGAGCCTTTTTGCTACTTATGAAGACAATGCCTTAAATCCTTAAACGTTCACATACTTTTATCCCCGTTGAAAACTTCAACCAGTTTGTCATCAATCACCAAAAAGGGGGGATTGTAAGTGCATCTAGTGCCACCCCTAGTTGGTTTTGGAGTATTGACGACAAACTTGGTTGAGGGACTAATGTGTCTGTGAGAATTGCAGGATAACACAGGTAGTAGTCCCTCATTGATTTGGTTTTCCTACCAAAGATGGCCCCTAAAAATGTATGAAGACAATGGTGGTTTGTGAAGATATTCACAACGAAGATTATGACTTGAGAAGACATTCACGTGAAGACTATGGAGTGTGAAGACATAGTTGTTTCGTTGTTTCCTTTTCTTCTTTGTTGAGTCATAGGAACCACCGCACTGTTAAGTGGGGTCCCAGTGAACAAAGTCAGAGTGACTGATGTGATGCTCAACCAAATCCCATGTCTTCGAGCGAAGACGATGAGAGCAAATCTTATCCAGAGTTGGATGAGTCAGCTTTACTTGTAGCGCAAGTCAAGCTGCCGCGTGTGTTTGAAATCTGACCGTTGGACACGTGTCAGTTCCTTAGTGACCCAGGGTCATTTCGGACAAATCAGGTCGGGTTGCCTCATGGCTATAAATAGCCCAACCCCTACACCATAAATTGGTGGCTGCTCAGAGTTAGTGCACGACTTTTGTCGTTTGAGAGCAGCCCACCTCCAAAGCATTTGAGAAAGAGATCCTTGCGAGGACAAAGCCCAAAACACCCAGAGCCAAAGAGTGTTAGGCATCACTGAAGTCTTTCTGTCCGCGTGATCTAAAGACTTATTACACTTGAGGACTGTGCATCCTCCAGCCGGTTAGGCGTCGCGTTCTGAGCATCCAAGAGTCATTGTGGATTGCCGGTGAACAAAGTCTGTGAAGGTTTGGAAGTCTACCTTGAAGACTTACCAGAGTGATTGGGTGAGGACTAAGTGTCCTTAGCTCAAGGGGAATAACGTGAAGACACGGTCTTCTGAGTTGAATCTCAGCCTCCCTAACCAGACGTACAGTTGTCACAGCAACTGGAACTGGTCCAACAAATCCTTGTCCTCACCAGGCAACTAGTTCTATCTCTTCCCTCTTTTTACTTACAGATTGTCTTCATGAAGTCATTGCCTGCTTGCCTGATCTGATTGACTTCACTGTGTGAAGACTGTTGTTGTTTGGCTTCATGTTATCTTCCATCCTGATCCATACTACCTAGCTGCCTATAGTCTTCGTGCTATCACTTCATTACTTACTTGACTATGGCTTCTCTAGTGTAGTCTACCTTCCGCTGCATATCAATAGGTTCATTTCTATCGATTGTCTTCAAAGCCACCATGTTTTGAAGACTTCCGTAAAAAATCGCCTATTCACCCCCCTCTAGTCGATAACTAACACTTTCAGCTCCCTCCCGAAAGAAGTAGAAGACAAAGCCTTCAAAGGCTTCACGAAGGGCACAAGCACCAGAATCCTCCTCTGTTCCGTCAGAGCCATTGCTTGTGAAGCCCATCTCTGTTGCCATGCCTACTTCCTCCAACCAAGAACGAGTACTTGTTGTGCATGAGCCTGCTCCCACAGAGGCCCATGTCACTGATGACATTCCAGCTGTTAACACCACCACAACTAAAGACATTGGTCGCGAAGACAATGTGGAAAGAGATGATGATGAAGTCCTTCCTCAGCTGGCCCAGAACCCCGGTATCATCGCCTGCTCCCACGAGTAGTGAACCCATCAGCATTGGGCGTCCCATTACGCCACTTGCTCAGGATGAGGTCTGGAAAGAGCAATACCACAACTCACCTATCCATGAAGAAATTCCGCGCACTCCACCAGCTCAAGTGACTCCTCCAGTACTTGAGTCCCCACAAGCAACACCAGAAGACATGGAGAAGACCATGCCCTTGTTGGGGAATGTTGCATGGGAAACAAAAAATTTCCTACGCTCACCAAGACCATCTAGGAGATGACCATCTACAAAATGAGAGAATAGCTCTACATACCCTTGTAGATAGCTAAGCGGAAGCGTTAAGAAACGTGGTTGATGTAGTAGAACGTCTTCGCGATCCAATCACGATCCGTCCCACGAACTCCTGATCAAGTGCCGAACGGGCGACACCTCCGCGTTCAACACATGTACGGCTTGGTGACGCCTTCACCTCCTCGATCCAGCGAGCAAGGATGAAGTAGTAGCTCGAGTTCCCGGCAACACAATGGCGTGGTGGCAGTGATGGTGGAGAAATCTCAGCAGAGCTTCGCCAAGCGTCTACGCGAGGTGGAGGAGGTGTAACGGGATGGAGATGGGCAAGGGTTGAAGAGGTTGCTGCCCCAAATGCCTCCCCACCTTTATATAGGCATGGAGGGGGCTTGTGGCTTGCTCTCCAAGGCCCTAGGGTCGTTGGCCAAAGGGGAGGAAGGAAATCCCTCCTTTCCTTCCCCACCGATCGCTATCCCCCTTTTTAGGGATCCTGATCTTATCCCTTTGGGATATGATACTATTCCTTTTAAGGGAGGATCTTGGTGCGCCTAGACCAGGGTTATGGGGACTTTGCCCACTACCCACGCTCATGTGGGTCCCCCATGCAAGTGGGGCCCACTCCGGAACCTTCTAGAACCTTTTCGGTACAATACCGAAAAAACTCAAACTTTTTCTGGAATCCCGATAACAACTTTCCATGTATGAATCTTTACCTCCGGACCATTCCGAAGCTCCTCGTGATGTCCGGGATCTCATACGGGACTCCGAACAACCTTCAGTCACCAACACAATAACTCAACTATACTTAGATCGTCACCAAACGTTAAGTGTGTAAACCCTGCTGGTTCGAGAACTATGTAGACATGACCGAGACACCTCTACGGTCAATAACCAATAGAGGGACCTGGATGCCCATATTGGTTCCTACATATTCTACGAAGATCTTTATCGGTCGAACCTCGATGTCAAGGATTCAGCTAATCCCGTATGCAGTTCCCTTTGTCCATCAGTATGTTACTTGCCCGAGATTCGATCATCGGTATCTCTATACCTAGTTCAATCTCATTACCGGCAAGTTTCTTTACTTGTTCCGTAGTACAAGATACCATGACTAACTCCTTAGTCACATTGCTTGCAAGCCTGTTGTGATGTTGTATTACCGAGTGGGCCCTGAGATACCTCTCCGTCACACGGAGTGACAAATCCCAGTCTTGATCCATGCCAACTCAACAGACACCCTCGGAGATACCTATAGAGCATCTTTATAGTCACCCAGTTACGTCGCGACGTTTGATACACACAAGGTATTCCTCCGGTGTCAGGGAGTTGCATGATCTCATGGTCTAAGGAATAGATACTTAACATGAAGAAAGCAGTAGCAATAAACTAATATGATCAAATGCTATGCTTACGGTTGGGTCTTGTCCATCACATCATTCTCCTAATGATGTGATCCCATTATCAAATGACAACTCATGTCTATGGTTAGGAAACCTTAACCATCTTTGATCAACGAGGTAGTCTAGTAGAGGCTCACTAGGGACACGTTGTTGTCTATGTATCCACACATGTATCCGAGTTTCCGATCAATACAATTCTAGCATGGATAATAAACGATTATCATGAACAGGGAAATATGATAATAACCAATTTATTATTGCCTCTAGGGCATATTTCCAACAACCCTCACCTCATGCGTTGCCCAAATTTTGAAGGCTTCGCAAAGGTCCAAGGCCCTCGATCTCCATGTTAAGTATCCCTGAAGAGGATGTGCAAACCACAAGCTCAGTTGCACGAAATGTGTTTCCTGCCAAAGTGGCTGAAGATATTCCGGCTGCATCAATGGATGACAATCAAAAAGAAGAAGATCATCTTGTTACGCTCACTACTGAGACTGTTGTGATTCCAGAAGTGAATCTGCCTGACCCCCCCAGTAATCGAAGACTCAGCTGCTCCCACTGCCACTATGACTGAAGCTAGTGATGTAGTCATGGCTGAAGCTCAACCACATCCCGAAGTCAATCTGCTCACTGAAGCCAATGAGGACGCCATTGAAGCCGCTCAGCCATCCACCTCGGATGTTGTTGTTGCTCCACCTATTCCACACACAATGACCAGGGAGTTCAATCGCGAAGGGGAGCTAGTTAGCGTCCGATGGCCTATCCTTACACCTCCTGAAGCTCATGGCACCTTATATGGTTATCATATCGAGCAAAGGCCTCAGACGCAGAAGCCCATGCCAAGAATGCCAAGGCTTCCCAGCGCTGTCACCACAGAGAGTTTCTTCAGCGTGTTAAGCTTCAGGGAGCATAACACTTTCTTTGACAGAGCTAAGAACCCATACAAGAAGCCAAAGATATCTTCAGACAGGTTCTGGAGTCATTTGCAACGCAACTATTATTCATGCATCCTGTACAACCAGGACAGAATCTTTCCGCACAAGCGTCTATGCTGTGATGCCATGGCTGGACTACCATGTTTAGAAGAAGCCCTTGACTGCTTCTGTGATGTTGGTTTGCTCCCATTTGTCATTGACAAGGAGCACTAGAATGAAGAGTTTCTGCTACATTCTATGCACTCTGCACATATCTGGCTACAACAGGGATCTGAAGACATGGGTCCTTGAGTGGATGATAGGGGATGTTCATCATGAAGCCAAAGCTCAAGATATTCTTGAGCTCACTTCCCTGCCCACTCCGGGTGATCTTTATGAGCCAGGTTGTCAGCCTTATGAAAAGGAGCTTGAAAGCATATTCCAGAAGCCAGATCCCAACATGAGCCAAATGCTATCTATGATGAAGCCATTGCCTGCAGATGCTGAGTACCCCCACACACTTCTCCATTAATGACCTCGAGCACTTGCCTCGCACCATCTACCACATTGTACAACATACTCTGTGGCCAATCAAAGGGCACTCCTCCTTTGCAAAGCTTGAAGGCACTATGAAGACATTGGTCTTCTACATTCTCAATGGAATTCGCTTCAATACTCATGATTTCTTCATCCGGCAGTTGGCACCGTCAGACATTGATCTTTTTGGCCTAAAATTCTATGCACCATGGATTATACGGCTGATTAAGCTTCGCTCAACTATCAACTATCAAGCTTCAACGCGCACTCATGTTATCTTCTTGCCTGACATGGATATGTCCCATGAAGCCATCTATTCAGAGCCTGCCAAGGAACCCATCCGTGAAGACAATGCTGCCTTTCAAAGCTTCTCTGCACCACTTGAAGCCACTCATGTACCCAATACTATTGTTGTTGGTCCCCTTGTCGATCAGTTTCGTCTGCTGCATCGTGCTAACATTGATGCGACCACAAGCATAGTTGCTCAAAGGCCTCAGAAGCGTGCTCGCGTCTTGAATGACATGGAACTTCTAGTTTCTCTCCATCAGAAGTATGATAGGCATCATGACTGGATGAAGCGTCAAATGCAAAGTCTTCTTGTGGATGTCAACCAGATTCGCAACCTCTCCACCAAGAAATCTTTTGTTTCTCATGAAGCCTGTAGGCGTGCTTGGAAGAGCCTCACTCTGCTCTGTTCTGAAAATGATCTCACTACAGATGGCTTCACAGAAAGATTCAAGTTTGACTCCAAGCCTCCCGAATCAGCTAAGTGGCGTCCTGCACCTTCCACTGAAGATTCTGACTACTCATCATCCACTCCAACTGTCGTTGCGCGCGTCATTGATGAGGAGGATGACACCACTTCACCAGCAATGGCTTCACTGCACCACAATGCTGCATCAGGCCCCTCTGCACCGCCCAACTCCAACATCGACCCGGCTGCCCCAACATCTTCACCAACACCTCCGGGGAATGCTTAGACACCCTATGTCTTCATTCCTTTTTGGTCATCCGATGACAAAAGGGGGAGAAGCATATGGGTTGATAGTCTTCAAGCGGGTCCATAGGGTCAGGTGCTATATTTATTTTTGTTAAGTCTTGCAACTCTCGTTCGTGAACTGTTGGTTTTTGAGTTGTAACACTTAGGTCCAGATGGGACGTCTGCTACACTTTCTGCTGTTTTGATTGCGTGGTTGAATTTCTATCTTATGCGCATGAAATTATTCTGTAGATGCCCATTTATCAATTGTGCATATCATTATCTTCAATAATTCGTGTATGCACTATGATTTGACTTCATGAAAAGAGGGAGATCTCCACAAAGCAAAACCTGCAATGTGCATTTGCATTCAAAGGCAAATTACTTATATGCACATCTTCAGTGGGAGCCCTTTCAACTTCATGAAGCCAATGGCCACGTTCTTTAACTTTCACATATTTTTAATCCCCGTTGAAAACTTCAACCAGTTTGTCATCAATCACCAAAAAGGGGGAGATTGTAGTGCATCTAGTGCCACCCCTAGTTGGTTTTGGAGTATTGACGACAAACGTGGTTGAGGGACTAATGTGTTTGTGAGATTCATAGGAGAACACAGTTAGAAGTCCTATTGATTCGGTTTACCCATCGAAGATGACCCCTAAAAATGTATGAAAACATTGAAGACAATGGTGGTTCGTGAAGACATTCACATCGAAGATAATGACGTGTGAAGACATTGCTTGAAGACAATGAAGTGAAAAGACATAGTTTCTTTCGTAGTTTCATTTTCTTCTTTCTTGAGTCATAGGAACAACCGAACCGTCAAGTGGGGTCCAAGTGAACAAAGTTAGAAAACTGATGTGATGCTCAACCCAAAATCCTATGTCTTCGAGTGAAGACAATGAGAGAAAATCTTATCCTGAGTTGGATAAGTCAGCTTTACTTGTAGCCGAAGTCAAGCTGCCTCATGTGTTTGAAATCCGACCGTTGGACACGTGTCGGTTCCCCAATGACCAATGGTCATTTCGGATAAATCATGTCGGGTTGCCTCCTGGCTATAAATAGCCCACCCCCTCAACCATAAATTGGTTGGCTGCTCAGAGTTAAGACACAGCTTTTGTCGTTTGAGAGCAACCCACCTCCGAGGCCTTTGAGAGAGAATCCTTGCGAGGACAAAACCCAAAACACCCAGAGCCCAAAAAGTGTTTGGCATCACTGAAGTCTTTCTGTCGGCGTGATCTGAAGACTTATTATACTTGAAGACTGTGATCTTCCAGTCGGTTAGGCGTCGCATTCTGAGGATCCAAGAGTCATTTTGGATCACCGGTGAATGAAGTCTGTGAAGGTTTGGAAGTCTACCTTCAAGACTTACCAGAGTGATTGAGCAAGGACAAGTGACCTTAGCTCAAGGGGAATAAGGTGAAGACGTGGTCTTCTGAGTTCAATCTCAGCCTCCCTAACCAGACGTACAGTTGTCACAACAACTGAAACTGGTCTACCAAATCCTTGTCTTCGTCAAACAACTGGTTCTATCACTTTTCCCCTTTTACTTTACCGAAAAAGGGTTTCCCCCCGCTTTGTATTACAAAGCAACCAACACCGATGACATAGGAATGCTCGGGCAAGAAGCACAACAAGCCCAAAGAAAAGAGAAAGAAACAAAGAAGAAGAAAGAAATGCCAACAACGGCAGCTCGACAAAGCGTGGATGACCCGCCACCGCTGCGCCCTTCGAAATTGACCCACCATAGACCCAGGCTCCGACTCGCCGCGTACCAAGCAGCACCTCCAACAAGGGATGCGACGTCGACGACGCTACTGCCCGGACGTGTCCTAGGGTTTCCCCCGGCACGCGAAAGGGAGTGGGGGATGGATACATCCGACACCCTCCAAGAAGGGATGGTGGCAACCGCAGGTGTCACCGCATCGGAGCCGGAAGAGAGCCGGCAAGGGATTTCTCCCGCACTCCAAACCCCACCGCCCAACCAGGCCAGAGCTAACCAGCCACCTCGCCGCCCACCAGCATGCGCCACCGCGGTCTTGACGCCACCCACGCCGCCTCACCGAGATCACCACCACGAGGCCAAGAGGATGGAGAGAGACGCACGAGGCGACAAGAGCAGCAGCACCGGAGCCATGCGGGAGGGAACTACCTCCACCGCCGTCGTGCGGGAGGCCCGAGTCTCCGGCACCGTCGCGGTCGCCGTCCGGACGTAGCGGCATGGCATACCAGGCCACACCTGGACCGGCCAGGCCCGATTTGGGCCCGTAAAGCCCCGCCGGCCACGCTGCAGCAGGGCGGCACCAGCGCCGCCAGCATCCACCCGCCCATCGCCGCTCCCATGCCTCCCGGAAGCCACACCGACGACCCTCCCCACCGCCGTCCCGCCCAGACCCAGATGGGCCCGAAGGGCCTAGATCTGGGCCGAGCGGGCGCCGCCAGATCGCACCGCCCCGCCGCCAAGGGCAGCGCCGCCACCTAGAAGATCCCCCGCCACCACGCTGGAGAGCACCGCCGCCGCGCCGGACCGCCGTAGCCTGGGAGCACCCCGCAGCGCCCACCGCCCCGCGTCAGAGCAACCCGCGAGGGTAAAGGCCAGTGGCCGCCGCCGCCAGCGCCGCCCGGGCCAGGACCGGCACCGGACGCCAGCGACAGCGGCAAGGAGAGAGGGGAGGGGGAGAGCTCGGGGAGGAGGTGCTGGAGGCGCGACCGGTCGCCCGCGGGGGCGACACGGTCGCGAGACTCTACTAGTGATTCATATTCTCCCCTTTTACTTTCAGTTTAGCTTTGTGAAGCCATTGCTTGCCTACTTTGATTGACTTCTTATGTGAAGACTTGCATGCTGATTGCATATTTGGCTTCACACCTTCTTCCAATTCCGATCTGTTCTACCTAGCTGTTGTTTGTCTTCGTGCTTATTCTATTATATCTTCTCGACTATGGCTAGGCTAGTGTAATTTATCTTCCGCTGCATACTGTCTAGGTATTATTTGCTTGTCTGTCTTCGAAGACATTGCCTGTCTTGAAGACTTCCATAAAAATCGCCTATTCACCGCCCTCTAGTCGATAACTAGCACTTTCATCCAAATCATGGTAGAACTCTCATTCTCCCCATTGAACAGCTGGTTGAAATACTCTCATACCTCTGAGTAAACTCACCATAGCACAGATCAATCACTAGCAAAGCATGCATGCTGCTCTGGTTCCCACTCCGGGTTTTTTCCGCGGTGGTTAATGGCGGGGAGAAGGAAGGAACTGATGAACTACTAAACGGTGACGAAGAGCATGAGTGGACACTAGTACACGTAATAACAGAACTATAGATAGCAGTATTGGAATGTTCAACAAAGTGACAATCCCTCTTACAACACTTATTTTTTTCAAATTGAACTGTACAAAGATTTAGGTGCAAGCCCTCATAGAAGGGATCAGAGTGCCGTCCTCAAGCGGCAACCTGCTGTGGAGAAGAGAATTAGACAACCCTGCTCTTCGAACTTCAGTTATAGTTACACTTTTCTCTATTTATTTGCTTTTTTAGAACCGGGCTTTACCCCTTTCCATTGCATAGAACGGAAATACAACCAGTTCCAAACAGAGAAAACAGGAGGAGGGAAAGAGGTAGAGCGAGTTCCCGCACTACCAGGAAACCCACCGCACTCGCTCGCCATCGAAACGAATGCTGCGGGGCGAAAACCTGAGTAGCACGAATATAAAGTCTATCCTATTACAAGCACCAAAGATCAAGCTAAATCGATCATAGAGTTTTTGCCAGCCTGGTCGGGAACATCTCCAGGTAGAAACGCCAACAGGTAAACTGTTCGAGCCATCCATCTTCTTCAACTGCAGCACCTTGAAAGCATTAGGTGCCCTGGATCGTTTGTTTGGCGGCGGCGCACATCTTCATCAGCTGCATTGTGCTAGCCCTGATCATCTCCGCACCCGTACGCAGCTCCCTGGCGGCATCCCCTTGTTGTAGACCTGTCCAGTATAACAGAAAGGAGCACAGAGAAAACACAATCTCAAAAGGAGTCTTGATTAGTTTTTTTTCAAAAGTGGCCCGATTGCGTGACAACCATATAGCCCAACAGGTGGCCGCCAGGCCCACCGTGTAAAAAGACTTCTTCCCAGGAAGAAATTTGTGACACCACACGAAATATTGCCAGTAGTTTTTGGGCCACTTGTCAGTGCCCAGCACCACCCCGATGGATCGCCATACTACTCTGGCCACAGGGCAAGTAAAAAAGAGATGTTGGGCTGTCTCCAGCCTTTTACAGAAGGAGCAACACGGGTTTCCTGGACATTTTCTCTTTTTCATGACTTGCCTCGTAAGCACCGCGTCTTGTGATAATTGCCAGAGAAAGATTTTGATTTTCAGAGGGATTTTGGCTCTCCAAATCCACTTGTAATGGCATCCACTAAGAGGTCTCTCCAGCATCTTGTAGACTGATTTGGTCGTGAACTTGCCGTTTTGGTTTAGGCTCCAAAAAACTCGATCACTTTTCTCAGTCAGAGGGATGTTTTTAACAACAGTGCGCAGGGCTTCCCACTGTTCAGACATCTCAGGGGTAAGCCTACGCCTGAAAATAGAGGTAGACTCAAGCTCATCTCTATTGTCCAGGGTGCTATCCGGACGGTTGTAGATCTCAAACAAGCGTGGGCATTGATCCTGCAATGGGGTCAGCCCATTCATTGGATCTTTCCACACTCTGTTAAGTTTCCAGCCCCAATCTCAATTTTCCTGCCCATCATATAGATGTCTTTCACTTTAAGCAGGTTTTTCCAGCAAGGCGAATCAGAGAACCTGGGGGTAACGTCAGCAACAGATTTGTTGCGGAGATATCTGGCACGGACAATTTCTTGCCACAACCCATTCTGGGTCTCTAACTTCCACCACCATTTAACCATGAGACTAATATTTTGTTTCCGGAGGTCTTTTATGCCTAAGCCCCCTTTGTCTCTGGATCTACAAATCCTACTCCACTTGACAAGATAGTATCTTTTCTTTTTGTTACACCCTTGCCAAAAGAAACAGCGTCTGTGTTTGTCTAGCCTTTCAATGAAGGTTTTATTCATCAGTCACATCGACATGTGGTAAAGGGAGAGCTGTGTGACAACCGAATCAAGCAGGCTATGTCTCCCCCCCCCATCGAGGCAGCATTGCCAATCCAGGCATCGAACCTTTTCAAGTATTTGCTAACAATGAATTCCCAATCAGAGGTTTTCAGGTTAGCATAGCTAACAGGCATGCCTAGGTATTTAAGTGGAAAGCTGCCAACCTCACAATCAAATATCTCAGCATATTTATTGACAACAGTCTCATCTCCACCTACAGTAAGAATTTCGCTCTTCTGAAAGTTAACTTTCAGGCCAGACATCATCTCAAACATGTACAACAACAACTTCAGGTTGATTGCTTTGTCAATGTCATCCTCTATGCAGATAATGGTGTCATCTGCGTATTGAAGGACCGCCACTCCATCAGGGATAAGATCGGAAGCTAGGCCTACTATCAGCTTATTTTTCTGAGCATTTTTAATCATTTTGGTGAGGCACTGAACAGCCAGGTTGAATAAAAAAGGAGAGTGGGGGTCTCCCTGGCGGACCCCCTTTTTACTTTGAAAATATGGGCCAACATTGCTGTTAAGTTTAATACTAATAGTCCCATTGTAGAGTATTTGTTTAACCCACCCGCACCAAGTATCACTAAAGCCTCGCATCTTGTGACATTCTAAGAGAAAGTCCTAGTTAACCTTGTCATAGGCTTTTTCAAAATCCAGTTTAAGGACAATCCCCGCTTTTTTCTTAACATACATGTAGTTAAGAGTTTCATGAAGAGACAGGACACCATCCATAATTTTTCTGCCTTTAACAAAAGGATTTTGGGTCGGGCTGATGAGTTTATCCGCATAGATAGCCACTCTACAATCAAGGACTTTCGTAATCAGTTTATATGGGCATCTCAACAAACAAATGGGTCTGTATTGTTGGATTTTCTCAGCCCCAGATGTTTCTAGGAGAAGGGTAATAATCCCGTAGTTAAGCCGCTGCACATCCAGTTTTCCTTGGTGGAAATGATCAAACAAGGCCATAATGTCATCTTTGACAATCTCCCAACACACCTGGTAAAATTCGGCCGGGATGTTATTAGGTCCAGGAGCCCTATTGGGAGCCATATCAAACAGGGCTTCCCTAACCTCCTGTTGTGTGAAAGCACGGCAAAGATCAGCGTTATCCTTCTCATTTAACTTCTCCTCAGCCGACCAGGTATTCAGATCGAGGTGAAGTTGGTTACCAGCAGCTGGGCCAAATAACTCTTTGTAAAACTCAGTAGCGTGAGAAATTAGGTTGTTTGTGCCCTCAATCACTGTCTCACCCACTCTAAGCGATTGGATTGTGTTTTTGCGTTTACGCCCATTTGGCAATTTTATGATAATAGTCAGTGTTTAAATCCCCTTTGAGGAGCCATCGCTCATGGGATTGCTGAAGCCAAAAAATTTCCTCGTTCACCAGAATCTCATAGAGCTCAGCACTAATATCAACTTTCCTACCGTAAAGGTCAGGGGGCGAAATATCCTCCTCTTCTAGTTCCTCCAGCATAGACAGTTCTATGCGGAGCTCCTCTTTTCTTCTCTTATCGTGTCCATATTTGTCTGAGCCCCACCCTTTGAAATAAGTTTTAAATCTTTTCAACTTGATATTCAAGATGTCTATTGGGTCAGTCGATGCAACTTTCCTAGCCCAGATTCTCCCAACAGTGGGTATGAAGCTGTCATCTTCGAGCCATGACAGATCAAAATGAAATTCTCGAGGTTTTGGCGCTTCGCGCCCTTCTTCCCCAGAGGAGAGCAACAAGGGGTTATGGTCAGAGATTTCTTGAACTAATTTCCTCACAGAGACCATTGGGAAAGCATCTTCCCAACTTTCAGACATCAGGATGCGGTCTAGCTTTTCAGTTATGGTTGCTTTAATATCCTTGCTCCTGCTAGCAATGGCATGCTACCACCACTCAGTAGTAGCTGCCCAACACTATCTCTCTATGAATAGTTGCCGAACCAAATTTGAAAGGATGCTTATACTTTAAATATACATATTTACTTCGATGAGATTCTATCGGCAAATTTCAAATTGAATTTGCGTTGCATTAAAGTTGTATATATATATATCAGCAAACAAACTTTAAAAAATGTGAACATGCTTTATGTCTTTATCCACATATGCATTTTAGTTCGTTGTGAAAGAAAAAATTACTTAAGAGATACCTAAATCCTCCACATATATTTTTCTACCCTTCCCGTGCATGCTTTTCTGTTTTAGTGTCCCCATCAAAGCTGTAAAACCTACTAACCTGGATATCCACCTTCCTTTTATGAGAACTTTGGCTGTTCCATTATCGTCCATGGAACATTTGAAGTAGATTATTGCCGCTCATTTTGTTCAGTTGTTAAACAGAGAAGCAATTGCTCTGTTTCTTGGTATGTTTGTCCCTAAAGATACTAACTTGCCATTTTAGGGCCTCTAGTCCAAGTGTCTACTGATCAACCATAAGTAGTTGGTGATCGAATTTGTAATGTTTATTGATTTCCTAACCAACACTTCGTAGACCTAAAGCATCACGATTTCTTTCCTTGCTGAACCAAATGAATTCTTGGTTGAACGGTGTACTTCCATGTGCTTAAGACTAATTACTTGGACCATGCAATAGGTACAGAGGTGCAGTTAAAATAAGGGTTACCAAAGTGGTTCTTTTATAGCCCATATAAGCAATCCATGAACAAAGGCAGTAGAAAGGATCTGGGTCTAATGAACACTTTCACTTAGAATACTGAACTGTTCAATCTTCTTCAGTATGAGTTTGTTTTCGCATTGAACCAAAATGATACCTCAACTGCTCTGTATTTATCATCCTGAATATTTGCTAATGTTCAGTATAGTAGGAAGACTTGCACGAGTTTCTCAACAATTCTAAAGCTGAACAGATCATATACTGAAGCAAACAATTTCTGTATGGTTTTTAGGAGTTTGGGTGCTCTGAGCATAACCTATAGCGCGTCAGGAGGAGCTGAGATTGGAAGTAAATATAGCAATTCAAATAGCAATAGAACAAAGCAATTAAAACTGGATATAGAACACCTGCAGAAGAGTTTTGTTGCAGGTTTCCCAGAGATTATCAACATGGTCATTCCAGCAGCTAGGAGTGGCTATGGCACTGTCAGACATTTCTTATGTTTACTCTAAGAATGCAGGCTACAACTACTACGAATTCCACTAATCTTGTAATGGAGTTTACTCGTTACGAAGAATCTACACAATCGTGTTCCCTTTCTGCTCATGTTGTTTTACATACAGCCGCTCCTCTCTGTACATTTGACCTTGCTCTCAGCCCATGATGGGCTCCACGATCGCAATATCAAGCTGACCCTGCCGCTCCATTCTCTCCTGCAAGTATCCAATAAGGAGAGGAAAGGTGCTGAATACTATACTTGCTACCTCCCACTCTTGGAACATTTGATGGCCCTTTTCACAGCTCTTCTCATGGAGATGCTCCAGCGCGTTCCTGATGAACCGGAGTAGGCCCTTGATGTCCTCGGCATAGAAAGACTTCCTATTTCCATGCTCATCTTCGCTGTAGTACACCTCATACAGATAGCTGTTGCTCTTCGCCAAGTGCTTCCAGTTGCAAGCATAAGGAAGCCCGCGGATTATCCGTTTGAATTTTTCTTCATCCTTCCTCTCAAGAACCCAGAGCCTCTTATGCATCAATTGAAGAGCGATATCTTGTTCCACGGAGACATCAAGCTTGAATGACACCTTTTGGTGAGCTCTCGTGCGGCTGCCGACTCAGACGCCATCAGATTCAGCCAGACGGAGATTTCGAGAGGTTCGCCTTCATGAAACACATCTCTTCGCAGCTCTCTTGCCAATGTGTTCCAATCCCGGTTTGCTCTGGAGGTCGTCTTGGTGCTCAAATTCAGATTGCCTCCGAGTTTGATATGCCCGGTTTCTGTGACATAGAGATCATGGATGGTGAATTTACCCTTCAAGCTCTTCTTTGCTTTCTTATGCATCTCACCAAAAACTGACGCGGCTTCTCTCATAATTTCCAAGCAAGAGGGGGTTGCAGACTCCAACTCGAGAGTTGATCCAGGGGCTATGGTCTTATCTACAAGCTGAATTGATTTGCAGTGCTGCATGAATGGCACAACACTGTCTTTTTCTTCTTCGGATAGGAAATACTTCTTCAATTTGGGGGGCACTGCAGAGAGCACAGATGAAGAATGCAATTAGTATAATTTATAGCAGTCAGCGTCGGACCAAGCAGCCCAACCACAGAATAAATTAACATCTATAGTACTAGTAGTTCAGTCTACCTCGAACAAGGCATAATAACACAGTTGCGTAATAAAATTATCATCAATCAACAAGGAAGGACCAAATTAGCATTCAGTAAACATCGAATAGGGCAAAACAATACTAGGAGAATAAAATTACAAGTATCATCTACTACTAGCAGAATAAAATTACAAGAATCATCTACTACATCAACAAGGCATGATCAAATTCTCAACATCGAACATGCAAAAGCAATAATGGCAGAATAAAATTACTAGTATCATCTCCACCACCCTCAAACATTGCAGGGAAAAGAACAAAAAAAAAGGGGCATCGAACAGGGCAAGTTTTGTAAAAACTACACCACCCTCAAACACCAAGCTGGACGCCGAGGATCAAATTCTTGTTCAGTCAACATCCAGCAGGGAAAAGAACAGTAGAGAAATAAACTTATCATGGGTCGACTCGACAAGGTATGGAACAGGGCAAGTTGCTACTACTCCACTACGTCAAACAGGGCAAGGAGTATCATCTATACACTACGCGTGGTACACGTTGGCATCAGTCAACATTGAACAGGAAAAAGAGCAGTAGGCAGTAGCAGAACTGAAATCTTCCAAGAAACCTCACCTCGGTGATAAAGTGGGAGCACTTTGGCATCACCCGCAGGAGCGTTCATTGGGGAAGAGCCGCTCGTGGGAGCCGGAGGCGCGCCGACATTGCCGCCGCCGCCGCTGGTGGTGGCGAGGACGCCGAAGGCGCCTGGGAGAGCGAGGCCCGGGCCCTCCGGCGGAGAAGGCGATTCCAGGGCGTCCGCCGAGGCGTCACGTCCAACCTTGGCAGGTACGTTCTTGATGATGTCAACGGAAGCTTCTTTCACCGCTGCTGCATGCTCCTGCTTCACAGTTGTGTCGAGATACGAGCTCCTCGCCGGAAAAGGCCCTCCGACTGCATTCTCCGAGTCTTCTTGCGCGGACAGTTTGCCGAGAGAGGAAGCTCTCGCCGGGGAAAGCCGTCCCGCTGCATCCCGGGAGGCGTCTTTCTCCGCCGCGTGCTCCTCCTTCACAGTCTTGTCGACGAACGAGTTCTTTGCCGGGAAAGGCCGCCCATCCTTGCAGGCTCCATGCGCGGGCGCGGCCGAGTTGCCCGCCGCTTGCAGCGGCCGTGGCAGGAACCGGAGCGGGCCTGGCATTGGCACCAGCAGCGGCAGGTAGGAGGCGGGCGACAACCCTCTTTTCGATTTCGAACCCGGCCCTACAGCAAGGGGATCTTTCTTTTTTCCTCTATTGTTTCGGGGAGGGAGCTGCGATTTCTAATAATAGGATACAGGTCTTTTTCTTGTCCAATATATATAGTAGTAGTATACGAAATGCGAATTACGGAACGGAAAGGTGGGTTTTTTGTTAACTAAATAAATATTAATATGTGTCATTAGTGAATCGTTTTGCGACGGCCCTTCCATTTTCTTTTCTATGAGTGTTTGATAGTATTTGATGGATGATGGATTCGCTTAGGCGGCGGCAATGGCTGCGCTCGCTTGCGGTATTGAGGCGGAATACCCCCCACAACCTCCCCTCCCAGCCCCGGGTCTCTCGCGCGAGCGGCCCCGGAGGACTCCAAACCCTAGGCATAGAGGCGGCATGATCTACCCTCTCCGGCCGCGGCGCCGGCGGTGGGTGCTGGAGGCACTCCCTGAGTCCCTGACGGGCTCCCTTCGCGCGGAGGCGGGCCGTCCCCTGGGAGGTGCTGCTGGCGGGTGACCGGCGGCGCGAGGCTGCGTCGTGAGCCGTGGCTCGTGGAGGAGAGGCGGGCTCTGGAGGGGAGGCTGCCGGCGGCGGAGCTGGGTGGCGCGTCGGCGCGACCTGGAGGCGGCGGCGCGAGATCTCGGCTGTACAGGCTGCAGCGCTGTGAGGCTCTGCCAGGAAGGTGCTCCTGGCAAGCAGCGGTCGGTCGGCTTCCTCTGCGTTGGGGCGTGCGGTGGTGTCTTCCCGGTGGCGCTGGCGTCGGAGTGGAGGGCGGAGGGACGGGTCGACCTGCTCAAGTTCGGGCGGAGCCTGTGGGGTTGGGGCCGGGCGTGGATGTCCCCTGGAGCGGGTGACGACCACTGTGGCGTGCATGGTCCTTGCCCAGGTGACTGGTGGCTGTTGGCCGGGGTTGTTGGTGGAGGTTCAGGACACGCTCCTCGCCGCTGATGCTAGACGTCTCCAGGCTCCTCGCCACTGATGCTAGGTTGTTGCTGGCCGGGGTTGTTGGTTGTGGTCTCCAGGCGAAATTCTTGATTCACAGGATCGACACGATGGCGGCGTCCTCAACGCCATCCCTCTGTTGGGAGCATTGTAGCTGGAGACACGGTTTGGAGGTCCTTCGTCGCGCTCCTCCGGTTTTCAGCACTGTCCTTCATCAATCTTCCGCGGCGCAATGTACAGCCGTCGCTAGTGATCCCAAGACGGTGCCTTTCTCGGGTATGACGGAGTCCTGGTGCTAGACGTCTTCCTTCCCAACCAGGTGCTCCTCTATCTCTGTGTTGTGTGATGCATGTGTGGTAGTGGGAGTGGGATAGGGAGAGGTAAAGAGAGCAGATTCCAAATGGAATAGAAGGGGACTTTCAATCCAAGCTTAATTTTCATTGGGCATTCAGATTCTTAATTTGCTCTTCTTAGATTTTTGGCTAGGTGTATAAACATACATGCACATATATAATTGGATTGTTGGCTGAACATCTCTGAAATTACTAATATGTGGATTTCCTGAACATGATATTTGCAGATCTGAGAAAGAAGAGATAGGACCAAGAAAATTAGGTGCTCATATCCATGTCCCGTGCGGAGAAGAAGAGCCCGAATGGAGAACTTTGGTGTGCCGAGTAATGTCCAGGTACAGAATTATCATCATGGCAAATAGAATTAACTGAATATTGTTTGGAGGATAACATTGAACATTCCTTCTATAGTGCTGAATTATATATATTAATGTGTGAAGTAGGATGCCCAAGGTTACACCAAATTCGACCAAACTCATTGGTAGATTAGTTTTTTTTGTCTCATTTTGGCAGTTTGTCCAAATTTGGCAAAGCAGCTTGTCAACACAGTGCATATATTCGTATAGAAAAGGTTAGTTTTTGGTATGAAATCCTGGAAGCATTTCATTTTCTCAGCAATTGTTTTCTTCAGATCTTTCAACAACAAGGTGATTGTTCATGGCCTTAATTAATCTAAACCTACATCCCTTTTTAAATCTAAGACGTGTTTGCATAGTTTTGTGAGATTTTTTTGCATGCTTTGTTGATTGTTTTTTTGCTCTAAATCTTTTATTGTCTGTAGGTCACCATATGCTGTAGATAGATATAGCTGTGAAGATAATGAGAACTTAATAGTTTTGTGTGGTGAAGCAACCATTTTAAGGACAGATGATAAGAAAAATCGGACAAGGATTAGCGGTCCAGTGTTTGGTTACTATGCAATTACCTTCAGCTTGAGTAAATGCACATTGTTCGGTTCAAACCATGTTCTGTGGGCATCTTCCTTATATGTTGAGAATTCATTCGATTCAAGGAAAAAAAGTGTATCCTGAAATTGTAGATTCTACACTACATACATAGGAGATTTATACCATGTTCACCTAACCTATTAATCCTTGTAAGATGGGGATTACAAATTCTTCAAGATATTGCTGGCTGCCAGGCAGAGGAAGGCCCCGTTGTTGTTAGACTAACTGAAAACGTGCTCCTAAAATTATACTAGATTGGTATGTACTTGGTAGGAACCGGATCCCTACCAGGGCGTGGTCTCAGGTTGTAGGGGTGGAAGGAGGGATGGCATGGAGGAAGGCGTGGTCCTCGGCGCTGGGGCGCCGTCGTTGCATGCGCGCGCGCGAGAGAGAGAGAGCAGGGGCGGCGGCTAGGGTTAGGTCTCCCGGCTCCCTAAGGAAGCCGAGCAAATATGATTGCTTCTTGCTTAATCCCAAAACGGGTCCTTACACGAGTTTATGTAATCCTCCTAATAAGATAATTGGGCTAAGCCCCTAATAACGATAAGATAAACTGGGCCACAACTAACTGGGCTAAGCCCCTAATATGCCGGTCATAAAATCTCTCCCCGCCTGCACAAACAGCTCGTCCTCGAGTTGGAAGGCGGGGAAGATCAATGGTCGCCAAACACCTCTGCGTCAACTGGGGCGGGCTGGTCGCCGAGCCCGGCGGCGGCGGGGTCCTCCTCAATGTAGTCTGCAGCCTCCAGGTAGAAGAGTCGTGGGTAGACATGGCCCGGTACGTAGGGCTCGTCGCAGTTGAAGCACAACCCTTGGTGGCGACGCTCGAGTTGCTCGGCCGGGGTGAGCCGGCGGAACGGGCGTGCCGCAGCTGCGGCGAGGGGCGCCGCGAAAGCTTGGGCAGGCCAACCCTGCGCGGGAACTTCCGGCCAGGGTGGCGGCCCAGCGGCCCGGGGCGGTGGCGCCTGCTGGATGGCCATCGCGCGACGCTCGAACGCGCGGGCGTAGTACATGGCCGTCTGGAGGTCCTGTCGCCCGTGCATCTCCACGTCCACGCGGATGTGGTCCGGTATGCCGCCGACGAAGAGCTCAGCCCGTTGACGAGCCGAAACGCCGGGGGCGTGGCACGCCAGTGCCCGAAAGCGGCCGGCGAAGTCTTGCACCGAGGTGAGGAACGGAAGACGCCCAAGCTCCGCCAGACGGCTCCCGCGTATAGGCGGACCGAAGCGCAAGAGGCACAAATCGCGGAAGCGCTCCCATGGTGGCATGCCACCCTCGTCCTGTTCGAGGACGTAGTACCACGTCTGCGCGGCTCCCCGGAGATGATACGAGGCGATCCAGGTGCGGTCGGACGCGAGCGTGCGCTGTCCCCTGAAAAATTGGTCGCATTGGTTGAGCCAATTCAGGAGGTCGACGGTGCCGTCGTAGGTCGCAAACTCCAGCTTGGAGAATCTCGGCGGCGTCTGGACGTGGACGACGGGCGGGTGCTCCTCGTCAACATGGAGCAGCGAGGATGATGGGGCCGAGTAGGCGGGCATCAGGGTGCTGCCCTGGAACAGGGGCCCATCGACGCTGGCGAATGGCTCGGCGGAGCCCGAGGACCCGCCAAGCTGCATGGCCGGGTGCGTCGCCGGCGGGGGCAGCACGTGCGGCCCGACCGAGGCCGTCGTGTAGACCGGCTCAAGGGACCCAGCGAGCCAGGCCGGTAACGGAGACGGCGACGGGGGAAGCCGGACCTGGTGGATGGGCACCCCGGGCCCGTCGTCGGGATGCCCAGGGCTGCGGTCGCCGGTGGCGGCGGCTGCAGTTGTTGCCCCTGCTGCATGGTGGAGGCGCCGGGGTTCGTCGCTGGTGGCGGTTGCCACGGCAGCTGTTGTATGGCGGCGGCGACGGGGGTCGCCGAGGATGGCGGCTGCTGCGGCGGCGGGGCGGTGGCGAAGGGCACAGGCGGCTGCGGCCCGTAGGATCTCGCGAGGAACGTGTAGATGCCCGTGACCGCCTGGGCGAGATCCCGGATGGCGGCCGTCATCTCCGGGGTGAAGACGACGGGGACGGGCGCGGCGGAGGTGACCGGCACTGGCAAAGAGCGGGGCGCTGGCCGTGGTGGCCATCGGGGCGGTCGTCGCGGTCGGCAGCGGGAGGGTCTGGGTGGGCGGCGGCGAGGGCTATCTAATACCAAATTGGTAGGAACAGGATCCCTACCAGGGCGTGGTCTCAGGTTGTAGGGGTGGAAGGAGGGATGGCGTGGAGGAAGGCGTGGTCGCCGGCGCTGGGGTGCCGTCGTTGCGTGCGCGCGCGCGCGCGAGAGAGAGAGAGAGAGAGCAGGGGCGGCGGCTAGGGTTAGGTCTCCCGGCTCCCTAAGGAAGCCGAGCAAATATGATTGCTTCTTGCTTAATCCCAAAACAGGTCCTTACACGAGTTTATATGATCCTCCTAATAAGATAATTGGGCTAAGCCCCTAATAACGATAAGATAAACTGGGCCACAACTAACTGGGCTAAGTCCCTAATATGCCGGTTATAACAGTACTCTATATCTCTGACCGTGGAGATTAATGACCATTGTTGATTCTTCATACTTGGGTAGGAAATAAAATCTGGTCATTCACTAATTCATGGCAATGAAGTTCTTCTAGCTCTGCAAAATTTGTTTCTAATTGAGTAGTCAGGAGTTCATTTTTTATTTATTTATAGAATCTTTAGGAGTTTAGTTAGTGATTTATCCTTTCCAAAAAACTATCTTATTTAGTACAATAGAATACTTGAGCTGAAAAGGTTGAACCTCAGTATCTTTTCAGAAAGCAAAAAAAGCAATGAAACTGGACATGGCGATTTGGTGCCCGAGCCCAGATGCACCCAAAATCGTGGGCATCCATTCCTGGCTCGGGATCTGCACAATCCGTTCTGACGCATCTGACGCAGAGTTTGGAAAAAGGGGCGTACGTTGGAATACGGTACGTAAGTAGTTCTTTAATTGGGCCCTGAACGTATGGGTGGGACGGCGTCCGCGCACGGGTACTCTGGTCCGTGGAACAGATCGTTAGAAGGCCAAATGAGCCAGGGATCAGATAAGGTGTACAGGACGGTAGTGCACAACCGAGCCGTTTGTTGAACGTGGGACTGGTAGTCCTTGCGGCGGCGCTGGTTCTGCACCGGTGGCCAGGGGGATAATGGAGGATTCTGGGCTTGCCGTTGACAGGTTAGTTCCCGCAGATCTGCAAATGGTTTTCGAGGATTTGTTCTGCTTGCTGCCTTGCCTGTAGAAGAAACCTAACAAACGGACCTTGGAGCGGCCATTGCTATCTTCTTGCAGGTTCCCATTACGAGAGGAGTTTGCCGACAATCTTGATTATCCCAGATCCGGTTCCTCTGGTCTTTCTGCCCAACAACGGAGCCGCCTTTCCGCCCTTGCAGACTCGAATGCTGGGTCTAGATGCGCTCAGCAGCTCGGCGGCGATGGGACTGGTAGGGCAGGAGTTGGGGTCCACCGTCGTTCGGATGCATCTCCGACGAGGTCGGCGCACTCACAGAGTCAATCTAGAGGCACCTGGGTGGACAAAAAGGTCTGAACACAAACTCACCTGTGGATGGTCTGTATTTTGTTTGACTGTGACTGCAAGTTCGTCTCCAGTGCACATGTTTTGTCAGTAAATTGGCTTAGTTTCAAATAATCGCTTGCAAAAAAGATCAAATTCAAATAGTGAGCTGTGTGTTTGCAGCCCATCTGTAGTGGTGCCCAGTTTAACAGTCATAACCGCATTCACTATACTGTTAGTATTGATGCAGTAGAACTAATAGGCTGAATATTACTCTTGTACTAGAACTCGTAGTCTGAATCTTGTCAAAAAAGAACTCGTAGTCTGAATAATGAATGCTTGGAAAAGTGCAGGTTACGGCTGAGCAGTGCGCCACCTGACAGGACATCACGTCCCTCTCGGATGAGCGCTTTGGAGCAATCGATTCGCAAATACACAGAGGAACCTACAATGAGGACTGTACTTCCGCTAGCAAGAGGTCTACTCTGGCAGCATGCAATGTGATGAACTATTTTCAATAAACGCTTAGGTCAATCGCGCAAATATATGCCGATTTTCTAGCAAATACAACTGCAACTCTATTTGGCCAATCTCAGAGCAAGCTACCAAGACGGAAGTACATTTTTTAGCATGGTTTTGCAACTGACCCATTGGGACGGGGGGTTGTGCCGCATCCACCACAAGCTGCCACCACCGACCTTATTGTGATATTGTCACACATTTCTGCAAAACTTCAGACAAGGAACTTCATAGGTAATGATTTCTTTCTTTTGTACATGGTTTTTGCTTTTGCTGACTGCATTTTGCTGATACTTAGGCACTCTAAGTCTTTGATGTCCAGTTTTTGTAGCAATTCCAACATTTTATCTTTTCTTTCTAGGTACTATTATCTTATTCATGCCACTCCAAGAATTATTCGCATTTCTGGGGTTGCCATGCGTCAGCAGCTAATTGGGACTCAGAATCTTGATCATGAGCTGGCCTCAATCATTTTCAGAAGATATTCTCAGTCTGACCAGGAAGCTAATAGTGAGTGCCCATGCCTAAATTGGAGGCACAACATGGAACCTGATTTTGCGGTAAATCCATCCTTATCACAATGTCTAACCAATCTTTTTCTGGTTGCTCAACCATGTAATAAGTATGTTCAATTATACATAACTGATTTCTAATCTTTCAGACATTTTCTTCCTATGTTTTTTCTTTTGCAATGCTAGACATTTGTGCTGGCCAACCATGAATATCTGAACAATATTTCGATTCAGAACCAACTCGGCGGCAAGGACTTCCCTTATGATATAATCTCCTCCCAGATGGTACTCCTGCCGATTTTCCCTCGCAGTTTTCTGAAAATAATAACTAGATGTATTTGATTGACGTTCCTGTCTTAAAAAATTCTTCAGAAACCCTAACAACTTATGTCTTTTGTACACAGTTTTTCATACCAGTACCTCTAGAGGATGGATGGGTCGTACTGATGTGGGACATGATGTCAAGGAAGCCGCACATCCTGGACCTGATGATCAGAGGCGATGGTCCAACTGAACCAACAAAGGATAAGCTCGAATTGATAGCTTGGAAGCTACATCATGCACTATTCCATTGTCTGAACGAGTACTATGCTGGCTGGCTGGCCTACGCAAGACGGAGAGTGGGAGGCCCACTACGCACTTGTTGCAATGAAACATTTGTCAGGTTTGTAATAGCCACACAGTACTCGTCAGCCATCTCAAAACATTTGTTTTACCAAACATTCTACTGATTTTGCATCATCTCAAACTTACTTCAGGGACGAAACAGGGGGATGTGTACTCCACATTGGACGAACGACACCAAGCTGAAGATTCCTCTCACCAAGGTGAATTTTTGTTTCGCACTGTCTACTTTTGCTGTCTTTCTTCATTAGAACAGAGATAATAAGATTTGACTACAACAAACACAAATGTATCTGTCATACGCAGCACAATCACTACAACACAGATATTAACCGGAGGCGTTTTTATAAAGGCATCTATTGAAACGCCTCAAAATCATGTTTAGGAAGGCATTATTCTAAAACGCCTTTGTTGGATGTACCTTTGAAGGCACTTATACAAAACGCCTTGGAATGGAGGCAGCATTGAAGGTGTTTCTTCAGAACGCCTCGGATTGGGGGTAGCTTTGGAGGCACTTTTCAGAAAAGCCTCAGATTGATGAGGATTTGAGGCGTTTCTTCAAGAGGCGTGGGCGGTCCTGGGTCCTGAACTTTCTTGTTGTTGCGCTTACTGTTGAGTGCAGACGATTTTAAAAATGCCTCAAACTGGAGTGACCATGGCGTTCTTGAAAAGTGCCGACGTACGTCTATGCCGTCGTGATAGTCCTTGGCGCTTTTTACAAATGCCTTGATAGACTTTTGGAGGCAATTTTTAGAGCTTTCAAAGGCATTTTTAATGCCTCCTAATTGCTACCGTGTTGTAGGAGGCATTTTTAGAGCTTTCAAAGGCATGTTTAATGCCTCCTAATTGCTAACCGTGTTGTAGTGAATGTTGGCAAAACTAAAAGACAAGCACTTCATGACTGCCTCAAACTACAAGGAAATGCCTCTAAATTGGCTCATGAAGCTCTCTGGTCGGTTCTAGCTCCAACAGATTCTTGGTTCGGCTCAATCCAGTCTGGTTAGGACCAGCAAACCCCTCCATTTGGAGCGTACTAGCGCAACACCTCCTTCTCGTTCAACTCAAATTGCTATGCTTCATATTGTATTTTCAGATTATATTCTGTACTGTTTGCTATTTCAATCGTGATTTTAGCAACTTTTCCGCGGCCCTCTGCGTGCAACCTATGCAACTCTTTATCCTAATTTTCAGGTCTGTGTGTCTCTACGACAAACATAATTTTTACATCTACGTCCCTACCTAGTTTCAGTTCCAAGAGACACGTGCTTTGCCTGAAGGCATTCTTTGATGGGAAAACACACACGAAGCACACACACCCAAATACTCCCTCTGTCCGAAAAAACTTGTCCCTCAAATGGTTGTATCTAGCACTAATCATTCAAGGGACAAGCTTCGAACAAGTTTTTTGGACGGAGGGAGTATGAATTTTATCAATTTTCTTTCCCATAAAAGCTGACTTCACCCAAGTGATTTTTTCTTGAGAACTAGAGTAGGATCTACTCTACAGGGGGTACATATTCAGACACCATCAAATTTTGTTCACCCAGAACTCATGCAAGTTTCTGGAACTCACCGAGTTATTTTTCCCCGTCTCATATGATATCCGGCAGCAACTTCATGTAAAGCATTAGTTCAAATAACCTCAACTAACTGAAACGCATTCAAATTCACAGATATCGCCATCTGTTCGCATAACATTTAACAAGTACGTAGTTCAAATTACTCCTTTTTTTGCGAAAAGTAGTTCAAATTACTCTAATCAGGTCTCCATCAGGAAATACTTCCTCTGTCTGTTTTTATAAGACGTTTTTCTTGCGAGATAGAGTGGGTTTTATTCCTTAGTAATAGTGTTACAGTCAGCTAATACAAGATTTGAGACACTATCTGACACATGGCGCAAACCAACAAGGGGTGCTATCACCAAATCTACCAATATAAGCTAGACAATGAGCAATCCTATTTTGATTACGCTCAATCTTTAAAGGAACAAACCCACGCAAATTCAGGAGCTTCTTGATTTCCACTATAATATGTCCATAGGCGGAGCGGTCGAGTGAATCATCTGTGAATGCAGCAATAGCAATGGAGCTGTTGGACTGTACCAATATAGGAAGCTCCGACCATTGTATGCTAAGTGACATGCCTTCATGTATAGCACTAACTTCTGCCTCGAGGGCGTCTTGACAGTGGAACAAAATCCGTACGCTGAAAAAAATCACTTTTGCGAGTCCCTCAACACCATGCCCGTACCTACTTCGCCGGTTTCTTTAATATAGGAACCATCCACTGATAGAGCAGCCCAACCAGGTGGTGGCTTGGGCTAGGGAGTCTTTTGCTTGGCCGCTCGAACAGGGGCAGGCTCACTCACGTACAGTGGTGACTTGCCTTTGATCAACTCCTCGACACTGTGCTTCTGTGCCTGATCATATAGGACAACTAAACATGCAACATGTTTTGCTCAATCATGGTACGGTGTCCTATTCGGATAGTATAGGAATTAGTCACCGATTAGGACTTGTACGGAAATTCAATTTGGCTACCGGGAGCACATGCTCCCGGGCCCAAAAAAAAGTTTTCAAGTCAAAAAAAATATAGACAAAAAATTTATGTGATCTTAATCACATCAAAATGCTATCTGTAAATTTTGAGGCAAAAAGGTTAAGCATTTTGGCCTGTAAAAAAATAAATTGAAGACTAAATATCACCCCAAAATGTCACCCTAATTTTGTTTTTTCACTAGTGAAACACTGTTGCTCCATTTCACATGAAATTTGTCAAGACTAACTCGAACATCTACAAAAAAAAAATCAGATTTTTTGATTTTTTACATTTTTTTTGAATTTATTGTTCATCCAGGAGCATATGCTCTCGGGAGCCAAAACGCCAGAGGTTAAGTCCACATATTCACTGTAATTATGTACCCCATTGAGAAATAAAAAGTTGAATCAGACCGACTGCCTTTGTGTGCGTACGTGAGTTGCTACGGCCAGAATCGATCAAGTCGATTGGCTAGCCAGGTCAGCTACGTACATGACATCATGGACACGTTTGGTAGCCTGCATTAGGCCCAGCCAGGCCCGCGCGAGATGAAAATGGACTGTTTGGATGCCTATGTTTACTGTTTGGCCCCCACAGTACGAACCTCAAAGCACCCCTCAGCCTGGCCTGCTAGGAACGGCCAAATCGGTTTCCAGCGAGCCAGGCTCGAGCGATGCAGGGGAGGGGAACGCCGCACAGGGGACGAAGATGGCGGGAGTGATGGCGCATCTTCGAAAAAGCGGCGGGACGAATTCGAGTCACCACTCGCCGATTCGGTCGGCCTATATATCGAGGGTCACCGCCGCGGCAAAACTCCCGCCACCATTTCCCCCCTCTCGAGCTTTCCCTTCAGCGCAGATCCACTTCGACGACGAGGTAAGCGGCGCATCTACTCCGGCGACCAGTTGACTGCACCGGCGGGTCGACTCCTCCTCCTCTCCGACGTGCCAGGCACCTCCTCGGCGGCCATTCCGATGGCCTCTGTAAGTTCAATCACCACCTCATCTCTTCTAGTTCTAGCTAGATCTGTCCATGTGCTAAGGTTAGGTCGTCCGATCTGTTTGACTGTGATGGTGTAGTAGCTAGTTGTGATGGATTTGGAGCATGCTAGGGGTTGTTTCCATGTGGGCAAGTGTTGGTAGTTAGTGGTCATGGATGAATCGGTGGTATGCTAGTGTGCAAGTGTTGAACAAGATCATCCATATGTCCATGATTAGTGCTCTGTTCTCCATGATTAGTGCTCTGTTATGCTCTAGTATGCTTGTGCATGTGTTACTGCTAGTTTGATCTGTCCATGATGTAATGCTAGTTCGATCTGTCCAAGATGTAATGCTAGTTCGATCTGTCCAAGAAGTACTGCTAGTTCGATCTGTCCATGTGTAGTGTCTTGTGGTATTGATGACACTTACGTTTGTAGGACATGACCACGCAAGAGTTTAGTCAGGCCATCGTGTTGTCCGAGAGCCAGTTCCCGCCGTCCTACGTCGAGGACCCCCAGCCTCCTCTGGAACAGATGCCTCTTGATTCAGAGGTTTTTGAGGTGCCGCCTACGGTTCCTCCATTTGTGCTGGCTCAGTCCAATGCTGTTGCTCATGCTGTTGCTCTAAAGATAGCAACAAAGGAGAAGAAGGATGGCAGTGGGAACATCATGAAATGGCAGTTGTTCCTCTCCATTTTTGTGCTTAACAAGATGTGTGAGATCATAACTAGTGGGGTGAGGACTGACAAGGGCTTCAAGGAGGTGCACTTGAGCCTTGTTGCAAAGCAGGTGTTCGACTTTTGTGGACAGAAGGTCACCTCGACCCAGGTGTACAACCACCTGAGGAAGTGGAGAGCTCGATGGATCCAAGTGTCCAAGCTCAGAGACCTTAGCAGTGCTTCATGGGATGAGGACACTGTTGGAAATATGCCCTAGAGGCAATAATAAATGGTTATTATTATATTTCTTTGTTCATGATAATTGTCTATTATTCATGCTATAATTGTATTGTCCGGAAATCGTAATACATGTGTGAATACATAGACCACAACGTGTCCCTAGTAAGCCTCTAGTTGACTAGCTCGTTGATCAACAGATAGTCATGGTTTCCTGACTATGGACATTGGATGTCATTGATAACGGGATCACATCATTAGGAGAATGATGTGATGGACAAGACCCAATCCTAAGCATAGCATAAAAGATCGTGTAGTTTCGTTTGCTAGAGCTTTTCCAATGTCAAGTATCTTTTCCTTAGACCATGAGATCGTGCAACTCCCGGATACCGTAGGAGTGCTTTGGGTGTGCCAAACGTCATAACGTAACTGGGTGACTATAAAGATGCACTACGGGTATCTCCGAAAGTGTCTGTTGGGTTGGCACGGATCGAGACTGGGATTTGTCACTCCGTGTGACGGAGAGGTATCTCTGGGCCCACTCGGTAATGCATCATCATAATGAGCTCAATGTGACTAAGGCGTTAGTCATGGGATCATGCATTGCGGTACGAGTAAAGAGACTTGCCGGTAACGAGATTGAACAAGGTATTGGGATACCGACGATCGAATCTCGGGCAAGTAACATACCGTTTGACAAAGGGAATTGCATACGGGATTGATTGAATCCTCGACACCGTGGTTCATCCGATGAGATCATCGTGGAACATGTGGGAGCCAACATGGGTATCCAGATCCCGCTGTTGGTTATTGACCGGAGAGGCGTCTCGGTCATGTCTGCATGTCTCCCGAACCCGTAGGGTCTACACACTTAAGGTTCGGTGACGCTAGGGTTGTAGAGATATATGTATGCAGAAACCCGAAAGTTGTTCGGAGTCCCGGATGAGATCCCGGACGTCACCAGAGGTTCCGGAATGGTCCGGAGGTGAAGAATTATATATGGGAAGTCAAGTTTCGGCCACCGGGAAAGTTTCGGGGGTTACCGGTATTGTACCGGGACCACCGGAAGGGTCCCGGGGGTCCACCGGGTGGGGCCACCTATCCCGGAGGGCCCCGTGGGCTGAAAGTGGAAGGGAACCAGCCCTTAGTGGGCTGGGGCGCCCCCCTTGGGCCTCCCCCCATGCGCCTAGGGTTGGGAACCCTAGGGGGGAGTTCCCCCTTGCCTTGGGGGGCAAGGCAACCCCTTCCCCCCTTGTGGCCGCCGCCCCCCCTTGAGATCCCATCTCTTGGGGCCGGCGCCCCCCAGGGGGCCTATATAAAGGGGGGGGGAGGGAGGGCAGCTACCTACAGCCTTGGGCGCCTCCCTCCTCCCCTGCAACACCTCTCTCTCTCGCAGAAGCTTAGCGAAGCCCTGCCGAGACCCGCTACATCCACCACCACGCCGTCGTGCTGCTGGATCTCCATCAACCTCTCCTTCCCCCTTGCTGGATCAAGAAGGAGGAGACGTCGCTGCACCGTACGTGTGTTAAACGCGGAGGTGCCGTCCGTTCGGCACTCGGTCATCGGTGATTTGGATCACGGCGAGTACGACTCCGTCATCCACGTTCATTGGAATGCTTCCGCTCGCGATCTACAAAGGTATGTAGATGCACTCCCTTCCCCTCGTTGCTAGTATACTCCATAGATGCATCTTGGTGAACGTAGGAATTTTTTTTAAAATTATGCTACGATTCCCAACAGTGGTATCAGAGCCAGGTGTATGCGTAGTTACTATGCACGAGTAGAACACAAAGCAGTTGTGGGCGTTGAGTTTGCCAATTCTTCTTGCCGCTACTAGTCGTTTCTTGTTTCGGCGGCATTGTAGGATGAAGCGGCCCGGACCGACCTTACACGTACGCTTACGTGAGACTGGTTCCACCGACTGACATGCACTAGTTGCATAAGGTGGCTAGCGGGTGTCTGTCTCTCCTACTTTAGTCGGAACGGATTCGATGAAAAGGGTCCTTATGAAGGGTAAATAGAAATTGGCAAATCACGTTGTGGTCATACGTAGGTAAGAAAACGTTCTTGCTAGAAACCTACAAACCACGTAAAAAAAACTTGCAACAACAATTAGAGGACGTCTAACTTGTTTTTGCAGCAAGTGCTATGTGATGTGATATGGCCAGAAGATGTGATGAGTGATATATGTGATGTATGAGATTGATCATATTCTTGTAATAGGAATCACGACTTGCATGTCGATGAGTATGACAACCGGCAGGAGCCATAGGAGTTGTCTTTATTATTTTGCATGACCTGCGTGTCATTGAATAACTCCATGTAATTTACTTTACTTTGTTGCTAAATGCGTTAGCCATACAAGTAGAAGTAATCGTTGGCGTGACGACTTCATGAAGACACAATGATGGAGATCATGATGATGGAGATCATGGTGTCATGCCGGTGACGAAGATGATCATGGTGCCCCGAAGATGGAGATCAAAGGAGCATGATGATATTGGCCATATCATGTCACTATTTGATTGCATGTGATGTTTATCATGTTTTTGCATCTTATTTGCTTAGAACGACGGTAGTAAGTAAGATGATCCCTTATAATAATTTCAAGAAAGTGTTCACCCTAACTGTGCACCGTTGCGAAGGTTCGTTGTTTCGAAGCACCACGTGATGATCGGGTGTGATAGATTCTAACGTTCGAATACAACGGGTGTTGACGAGCCTAGCATGTACAGACATGGCCTCGGAACACACGCAATACACTTAGGTTGACTTGACGAGCCTAGCATGTACAGACATGGCCTCGGAACACGGAGGACCGAAAGGTCGAGCATGAGTCGTATAGAAGATACGATCAACATGGAGATGTTCACCGATCTTGACTAGTCCGTCTCACGTGATGATCGGACACAGCCTAGTTGAATTCGGATCATGTTTCACTTAGATGACTAGAGGGATGTCTATCTAAGTGGGAGTTCATTAAATAATTTGATTATATGAACTTAATTATCATGAACTTAGTCTAAAATCTTTACACTATGTATTGTAGATCAAATGGCCCACGTTGTCCTCAATTTCAACGCGTTCCTAGAGAAAACCAAGCTGAAAGATGATGGCAGCAACTATACGGACTGGGTCCGGAACCTGAGGATCATCCTCATAGCAGCCAAGAAAGATTATGTCTTAGAAGCACCGCTAGGTGAAGCACCAATCCCTGAGAACCAAGACGTTATGAACGCTTGGCAGCAGCGTGCTGATGATTACTCCCTCGTTCAGTGCGGCATGCTTTACAGCTTAGAATCGGGTCTCCAAAAGCGTTTTGAGAAACATGGAGCATATGAGATGTTCGAGGAGCTGAAACTAGTTTTTCAAGCTCATGCCCGGGTCGAGAGATATGATGTCTCCGACAAGTTCTTTAGCTGTAAAATGGAGGAGAACAGTTCTGTTAGTGAGCACATACTCAGAATGTCTGGGTTGCACAACCGCTTGTCTCAGCTGGGAGTTAATCTCCCGGATGACGCGGTCATTGACAGAATCCTCCAGTCGCTTCCACCAAGCTACAAGAGCTTTGTGATGAACTACAATATGCAGGGGATGGAAAAGACCATTCCCGAGGTATATTCAATGCTGAAATCAGCTGAGGTAGAGATCAGAAAAGAACATCAAGTGTTGATGGTGAATAAAACCAGTAAGTTCAAGAAGAGCAAGGGTAAGAAGAACTTCAAGAAGGACGGCAAGGGAGTTGCCGTGCCTGGTAAGCCAGTTACCGGGAAGAAGTCAAAGAATGGACCCAAGCCCGAGACTGAGTGCTTTTATTGCAAGGGAAGTGGTCACTGGAAGCGGAACTGCCCCAAATATTTAGCGGACAAGAAGAAGGCCGGCAACACCCAAGGTATATGTGATATACAAGTAATTGATGTGTACCTTACCAGTACTCGTAGTAGCTCCTGGGTATTTGATACCGGTGCGGTTGCTCATATTTGTAACTCAAAGCAGGAACTACGGAATAAACGGAGACTGGCAAAGGACGAGGTGACGATGCGCGTCGGGAATGGTTCCAAGGTCGATGTGATCGCCGTTGGCACGCTACCTCTGCATCTACCCACGGGATTAGTTTTAAACCTCAATAATTGTTATTTAGTGCCAGCTTTGAGCATGAACATTGTATCTGGATCTCGTTTAATTCGAGATGGCTACTCATTTGAATCTGAGAATAATGGTTGTTCTATTTATTTGAGAGATATGTTTTATGGTCATGCCCCGCTGGTCAATGGTTTATTTTTGATGAATCTCGAACGTGATGTTACACATGTTCATAGTGTGAATACCAAAAGATGTAAAGTTGATAACGATAGTCCCACATACTTGTGGCACTGCCGCCTTGGTCACATTGGTGTCAAGCGCATGAAGAAGCTCCATGCAGATGGACTTTTGGAGTCTCTTGGTTACGAATCATTTGACACGTGCGAACCATGCCTCATGGGTAAGATGACCAAGACTCCGTTCTCCGGAACAATGGAGCGAGCAACCAACTTATTGGAAATCATACATACCGATGTGTGCGGTCCAATGAGTGTTGAGGCTCGCGGAGGATATCGATATGTTCTCACTCTCACTGATGATTTAAGTAGATATGGGTATGTCTACCTACTGAAACACAAGTCTGAAACCTTTGAAAAGTTCAAGGAATTTCAGAGTGAAGTCGAGAATCAACGTGACAGGAAAATAAAATTCTTACGATCAGATCGTGGTGGAGAATATTTAAGTCACGAATTTGGTACACACTTAAGGAAATGTGGAATAGTTTCACAACTCACGCCGCCTGGAACACCTCAGAGAAATGGTGTGTCCGAACGTCGTAATCGCACTCTATTGGATATGGTGCGATCTATGATGTCTCTTACCGATTTACCGCTCTCATTTTGGGGTTATGCTTTAGAGACTGCCGCATTCACTTTAAATAGGGCACCGTCTAAATCCGTTGAGACGACACCGTATGAATTATGGTTTGGGAAGAAACCTAAGCTGTCGTTTCTAAAAGTTTGGGGATGCGATGCTTATGTCAAGAAACTTCAACCTGAAAAGCTCGAACCCAAATCGGAAAAATGCGTCTTCATAGGATACCCTAAGGAAACTATTGGGTATACCTTCTACTTCAGATCCGAAGGCAAGATCTTCGTTGCCAAGAACGGGTCCTTTCTAGAGAAGGAGTTTCTCTCGAAAGAATTGAGTGGGAGGAAAGTGGAACTTGATGAGGTGATAGTCACCCCTTCCGAACCGGAAAGTAGCGCAGCGCGGGAAAATGTTCCTGTGGTGCCTACACCGACTGGGGAGGAAGTTAATGATGATGATCATGAAACTTCAGATCAAGTTACTGAACTTCGCAGGTCCACAAGGACACGTTCCGCACCAGAGTGGTACGGCAACCCTGTCCTGGAAATCATGTTGTTAGACAACGGTGAACCTTCGAACTATGAAGAAGCGATGGCGGGCCCGGATTCCGACAAATGGCTAGAAGCCATGAAATCCGAGATAGAATCCATGTATGAAAACAAAGTATGGACTTTGACTGACTTGCCTGATGAGCGGCGAGCCATAGAAAACAAATGGATCTTTAAGAAGAAGACGGACGCAGATGGTAATGTGACCATCTACAAAGCTCGACTTGTCGCTAAGGGTTATCGACAAGTTCAAGGGGTTGACTACGATGAGACTTTCTCACCCGTAGCGAAGCTGAAGTCCGTCCGAATCATGTTAGCAATTGCCGCATACTATGGTTATGAGATATGGCAGATGGACGTCAAAACGGCATTCCTTAACGGCTTCCTTAAGGAAGAGTTGTATATGATGCAGCCGGAAGGTTTTGTCGATCCTAAGAATGCTAACAAAGTATGCAAGCTCCAACGCTCAATCTATGGGCTGGTGCAAGCATCTCGGAGTTGGAACATTCGCTTTGATGAGATGATCAAAGCGTTTGGGTTCACACAGACTTATGGAGAAGCCTGTGTTTACAAGAAAGTGAGTGGGAGCTCTGTAGCATTTCTCATATTATATGTGGATGACATACTGTTGATGGGAACTGATATAGAATTCTTGGAAAGTATAAAGGCCTATTTGAATAAGTGTTTTTCAATGAAGGACCTTGGAGAAGCTGCTTATATATTAGGCATCAAGATCTATAGAGATAGATCAAGACGCCTCATTGGTCTTTCACAGAGAACATACCTTGACAAGATATTGAAGAAGTTCAATATGGATCAGTCCAAGAAGGGGTTCTTGCCTGTATTGCAAGGTGTGCAATTGAGCACGGCTTAATGCCCGACCACGGCAGAAGATATAGAAGAGATGAGTGTCATCCCCTATGCCTCGGCCATAGGGTCTATTATGTATGCCATGTTGTGTACCAGACCTGATGTAAACCTTGCCGTAAGTTTGGTAGGAAGGTACCAAAGTAATCCCGGCAAGGAACACTGGACAGCGGTCAAGAATATCCTGAAGTACCTGAAGAGGACTAAGGATATGTTTCTCGTTTATGGAGGTGACGAAGAGCTCGTCGTAAAGGGTTACGTCGACGCTAGCTTCGACACAGATCTGGATGACTCGAAGTCACAGACCGGATACGTGTATATTTTGAATGGAGGAGCAGTAAGCTGGTGCAGTTGCAAGCAAAGCGTCGTGGCAGGATCTACATGTGAAGCGGAGTACATGGCAGCCTCGGAGGCAGCACAGGAAGCAGTCTGGATGAAGGAGTTCATTACCGACCTAGGGGTGATTCCCAATGCGTCGGGCCCGATGACTCTCTTCTGTGACAACACTGGAGCTATTGCCCTTGAGAAGGAGCCCAGGTTTCATAGGAAGACCAGGCATATCAAGCGTCGCTTCAACTCCATTCGTGAAAGTGTTCAAAATGGAGACATAGATATTTGTAAAGTACATACGGACCTGAATGTAGCAGATCCGTTGACTAAACCTCTCCCTAGGGCAAAACATGATCAACACCAGGACGCAATGGGTGTTCGATTCATCACAATGTAACTAGATTATTGACTCTAGTGCAAGTGGGAGTCTGTTGGAAATATGCCCTAGAGGCAATAATAAATGGTTATTATTATATTTCTTTGTTCATGATAATTGTCTATTATTCATGCTATAATTGTATTGTCCGGAAATCGTAATACATGTGTGAATACATAGACCACAACGTGTCCCTAGTAAGCCTCTAGTTGACTAGCTCGTTGATCAACAGATAGTCATGGTTTCCTGACTATGGACATTGGATGTCATTGATAACGGGATCACATCATTAGGAGAATGATGTGATGGGCAAGACCCAATCCTAAGCATAGCATAAAAGATCGTGTAGTTTCGTTTGCTAGAGCTTTTCCAATGTCAAGTATCTTTTCCTTAGACCATGAGATCGTGCAACTCCCGGATACCGTAGGAGTGCTTTGGGTGTGCCAAACGTCACAACGTAACTGGGTGACTATAAAGGTGCACTACGGGTATCTCCGAAAGTGTCTGTTGGGTTGGCACGGATCGAGACTGGGATTTGTCACTCCATGTGACGGAGAGGTATCTCTGGGCCCACTCGGTAATGCATCATCATAATGAGCTCAATGTGACTAAGGCGTTAGTCACGGGATCATGCATTGCGGTACGAGTAAAGAGACTTGCCGGTAACGAGATTGAACAAGGTATTGGGATACCGACGATCGAATCTCGGGCAAGTAACATACCGTTTGACAAAGGGAATTGCATACGGGATTGATTGAATCCTCGACACCGTGGTTCATCCGATGAGATCATCGTGGAACATGTGGGAGCCAACATGGGTATCCAGATCCCGCTGTTGGTTATTGACCGGAGAGGCATCTCGGTCATGTCTGCATGTCTCCCGAACCCGTAGGGTCTACACACTTAAGGTTCGGTGACACTAGGGTTGTAGAGATATATGTATGCGGAAACCCAAAAGTTGTTCGGAGTCCCGGATGAGATCCCGGTCGTCACCAGAGGTTCTGGAATGGTCCGGAGGTGAAGAATTATATATAGGAAGTCAAGTTTCGGCCACCGGGAAAGTTTCGGGGGTTACCGGTATTGTACCGGGACCACCGGAAGGGTCCCGGGGGTCCACCGGGTGGGGCCACCTATCCCGGAGGGCCCCGTGGGCTGAAAGTGGAAGGGAACCAGCCCTTAGTGGGCTGGGGCGCCCCCCTTGGGCCTCCCCCCATGCGCCTAGGGTTGGGAACCCTAGGGGGGAGTTCCCCCTTGCCTTGGGGGGCAAGGCAACCCCTTCCCCCCTTGTGGCCGCCGCCCCCCCTTGAAATCCCATCTCTTGGGGCCGGCGCCCCCCCAGGGGGCCTATATAAGGGGGGGGGGAGGGAGGGCAGCTACCTACTGCCTTGGGCGCCTCCCTCCTCCCCTGCAACACCTCTCTCTCTCTCGCAGAAGCTTAGCGAAGCCCCGGCGAGACCCGCTACATCCACCACCACGCCGTCGTGCTGCTGGATCTCCATCAACCTCTCCTTCCCCCTTGCTGGATCAAGAAGGAGGAGACGTCGCTGCACCATACGTGTGTTGAACGCGGAGGTGCCGTCCGTTCGGCACTCGGTCATCGGTGATTTGGATCACGGCGAGTACAACTCCGTCATCCACGTTCATTGGAACGCTTCCGCTCGCGATCTACAAGGGTATGTAGATGCACTCCCTTCCCCTCGTTGCTAGTATACTCCATAGATGCATCTTGGTGAACGTAGGATTTTTTTTTAAAATTATGCTACGATTCCCAACAGACACCTGCTCGATCCTTCTGGAGGCAGAGCACTATCAAGGCCACGTCGCGGTTAGCTCACAAACCATGCCATTCTAACAGACCAGCAGTTCAAGCCTATGAACCATTGCCATACTAACTAACCTGTCTGCCCTGTTTCTTCTTAGGCTCACCCCAAGGACGCTGAGTTCCTCGACACCCCTATCCAGAACTACGACCAGATGCAGTAGATCTTCTCCTTCGGGCTGGCAATCGGCAAGCATGACATGGGCTCTGGTCTGCCGCTGGGCTCGCCGATGCCGGAGTATCCAGACACCCAGGAGTCAGACACCATCAACGTTGATGCTCCTGAGAAGGATGCTGAGCACGTTCCTGTGCTTGATAGGAAGAGGAAGCGGGCAGGCTTCATGGAGGAGGAGTTGAGCGTCTTCAGCAGCATGACTGAGGCAGTGAAGGAGGCGGCCACCGTCATCAGGGAGAGCAAGAGTGTGGACGTCCACCCTAAGCTCTACAACGTCGTCATGGATTAGATTGGCTTCAGTCCAGAGGCTCTCATGGTGGCTCTCAGCCACCTGCTGGAAAACAAAGCCCAGGGTGTTAGGTTTGTTGCCATGGGAGCAGACCACAGGGTGCTCTGGCTGAGGACCACTAGTGCTGCTTCTGCTGGTGGCAACGGCGTGCATGATCCTCGACGGCGATGGCGACAAGGACAACGACGATGATGATGACGTATATTTTGTGTAGTTAGGGCTTGAAAACAATCTTATGGTGTGTATATTTTGATGAGGTGGTATATACTAACCCCTCACGGTGATCCTCGCGGTGATCACGAACTTGCGGTGGTAGGATGACACCCTCTTTTGGATGTGGTGGTAGGATGACACTAATGTAGTGTTAGGTTGAACTTGCTATGATCATGCATGCTTACTAATGCCCTTCTGCTCCATTGCTTGCTCCTAGAGTTCTTCATTGCTTGCTATTTGTGTCTTTCAATGCTTGTTGCTTGAACTTATTGCTCGTTTGCACTGCCAGGGCAAGTGGTATGTGGTGTTCGAAGGTAGGGTTCTAGGGGTTTACAGTTCATGGGAAGCTTGCAATAAACAAGTTTCAGGTTACAACGACAGCAACCACAGAGGAGGGTTTAAGACTAGGCAGGCGGCAGAAAATGCTTACTCCAAGTATGTGCGAGAGTATTCATGCAGCAAGGTTGAGGTTGACAGGAAGGTGGATCGACCGTTAGGGCTGAAGAACTTCATCATCTTCGTCCAATTCATCGTCATAGTAGTGCTGTGGTGTTGGTGTACTTGGTGTGATCGTGTGTAAGATGTAGTAGTATTGGTAAGCTCACCAAGTAGGGTACAAGGTGAGCACAACTCTATGCTCATATGTAACCAAACAACGTGCACCCGTGTGAGCACATGCAATGCGAGCAACCAAACGCGGTGCGTAGAGACATCGTTACGATGCAGGGAGAGGACATGCAGACAACCAAACTAAGTACAGATGTTGGTTTTTGGCCTGCATTTGCTCAGCCAGGTCCAACTAAAACAAATATGCAAATGGACAAAAAACAATACAGGTAACCAAACACGCCCTGTGTGTATTACTTCAGACTCTTGAGATAGAAACCAAGATGTCCAGCGTGCGCTGTTCATCGTCGTCGTCGCGTGTCGCTGTCGCCAGAAGTACTTGGTGTCAAGAATGGACCAACAAATAACAGCAGTATGATACCGACCATGCGCTGCGGTGCACCATGGTGCTAGCAGCAGCGGAGGGGCACGACCACGCCCGTGCGACGGAGCACGTCGCGGACAGCTGCGACTACGCACTGTCCACAACCTAGCTCGTATGCCTTTGCCTTTCCTATACGTGGTATACTCGTCTACTCGTATATAGAACTCCAGGTGAATCAACCATCCAAGTCGAAATACAGTTGCAAACCAACCTATAATTGAATAGTTAGGTGGACAATTATATCATCAGCCCATCAGGATTCAAGTGTCCATTCAAGTCTCGGACTCGCAGGAAACATGATTTTTTTGGTTGTTTGAGCGGCTGGTGGAAACGGATACGAGGATTCCTCCTACCTGACGCTCATTGAGTCAATCTTTTTTAGCGAAACACTTGAACTTTATTATTAATATTTTGTAGGAGAAACTTTTAATCTATTTAACATTTGTCATGGCAGTATAGAGAATATAAGAATTTAAAAAATTATAGTTACATCTATGGACCACCTAACGGCGACTAAAAGCACCGAAGAGCATATACCATCGTCCTTTCCTCGCCGAAGCTGAACAAACATTGTTATAGTAGACAGTCGGGGAGTCTTGCTAAGGGCCCAAAGTACAAAGGCACCGGGACAACATCTGCCGCCGATGAAGAGAAACGTAGACGAAAGGATCAAATCCAGAAAGCGGTAGGTGAACGACTGCATTCCATCTCCCAGTGAGGACACTTGTAAAGCATGGTGCGCATGTCCACCGCCCGAACCTCACCGCTGTGCTGGTGCTCGACCTGGAAGGTTGCCAGTCGAAGCAGCATCCGCATCCTGGACTCGGTGAAAATGTCGTAGCCCTTGCGCATGATGGTCTCGAGGAGGCAGAACTCAGCATTGCCCATGTAAGTGAGGCTCGCGGCAAGGTGCCTCTTCCATCTATTGTTGTACACCCTGTCCTCGACAGTTGTCGAGGTCGGGTATCCACAGCGGCCGTCGTCGGGTGAGATGACATTGCACACGGTAATGTACCCTTTTTGGTGTGAGCACAGCCCGACCCACGCATCCAGCTCGCGCACGAAATAGGCATCGCCGTGGAAAGGCAGGAGCCAGCTCCCGTGACGCGTCCAGGCGAGGCGGCCGGTGTCGAAGGAGAAGGTGCCCCTGTCCGCGACGGAGAGGAAGATGGTGGATCCGTTGGGATACACTGCTTGGGACGAGACAAGGATGGGCAGCTTGATCGGCGGCGGGCGGAGGGACTCCCACCGCCATTCACCCCCGCCACGGCGGGGCGCCGGTCCAAGTTTCTCCATCAAGGGAACAAGGTTGTAGTTGAAGCCGTCGTAGTCGGTCCGATGGCGTAGATGTCGGCGCCGACAGTTAGGAACTCGGCGAGCTCCTTTGGGGCGAGCAGCGGAGGGCATACGGCCACCTGCGACGTCGCGCTGTCGTACACCATGGTGCTGTGGCCGGCGTCCGCGTCCTTGTAGAAAGCGAAGATCTTGCTGCCGAAGCACACGAACTGGTCGCACTGATGGCGGTCGGGGGACCCCATGCGGATCGCCACGGAATCATGCGGCAGCCGCCGCGCCGTCGACTCCAAGTGGTCGTCCGTGCCCGTGCCCGGTGGGAAGGCGTCGACGTCCAGCTTGTACACCGTGCATCCCCGCGCGTAATCATGCACGACTAGATGGAGGCGTCCCCGACGAGGCCGCTCGGATGCGCCTGCTTCTTCCTCACATCGCCGACGCTTCCCCATCCCGGCGCGGCGTGCAAAAGCTAGTGGCGACCTGTTCTCGTTTCTCTTTAATTAATATCCCTCGGTCGGTCCACAACCTGGCTCGTACGTGGGGTTCTTGCTCCTTTGCTCTGCCTACTAACGACCAGGCGAATCAACCATCCAAGTCGAAATACGGTCAGTACCCATTCAAAAGTCTCGGACTCGAGAGGAAACGGGATTTTTTGAGAAAACGGCCCGGTTGGACATGTTTGCAACCGCGACGGCGTAATGGCCCACTTGCCTCGTCTATGTTGCAAACCATCCATCCAACGCGTCGCTCGCTCGGATCGAAAACGGATTCGCGAACACGTTAACCGGAAACGGCGAAATCAAAACTAAGGAGTACTCAGTTGCAAAAACACTCCACCTTTTAAGGTCGTGACAAGTGGCGCACATGCAGCGCAACCTGGGAATTTTTCCTTTTCTCGTAGATCCGTTTATTCAAGACGTTTTATCTCTTAAACCGTGCGTCCAAATTCCGAACCGTTTTCACTATTGGATTCCTCGCGTCGAGATCTTCAAAACTAGATCCCATGTTGATAGGTTTGGACGAATTTTTTTATGAAAAAACCGGACGAAAAAAACCAGACGAAAAAACCACACCGGAAGCACGTTTTTTTTCTTTCCGAAAGAGGTACGCCCGTGCCTGTCGCGAAATCACAACCGTGCCTCTCATGGAAGCAAAACCGTGACTCTCGTGGAAGGAAAAAAAACAGAAAATACGTTTTTTTTTCGTTTCCGAGAGGCACAGCCATGACTCTCGCGAAATCACAACCGTGCCTCTGTCGAAAGCAAAACCATGACTCTCGCGAAATAAAAAAAACAGAAAACGCGTATTTTTTCCTTTTCCGAGAGGCACGACCGTGACTCTCGCGAAAGCACAACCGTGTCTCTCGCGGAAGCAAACCGTGACTCTCGCGAAAGAAAAAAAAACAGAAAACACGTTTTGTTTTTTCCTTTCCGTGAAGCACGGCCGTGACTCTCGTGAAAGCACAACCGTGCCTCTCGCGGAAGCAAAACCATGACTCTCGTGAAAGAAAAAAACAGAAAACGCGTCTTTTTACGAAAGGCACGACCGTGACTCTCGCTCAAGCACAACCGTGCCTCTCACGGAAGAAAAAACCGTGACTTTTCGCAAAAGAAAAAAAACGCGTTTTTTCGTGCGAAAAAAAATTTCAAATTTTTTTTGTCGAAAAGCTAAGGAAGACCGGGGGAAAACCAAAACGTCGAAAACCCAAAAAAAAAACCGTTTAAAAAGCCGGAAACGCGTGTGGAAAAATAAAAAAAGCCGGAGAGCGCGCCAAGTGGCGCGATCATTGCGAGGCTCCCGAAGGAGCGCTCGTTAACTAGTTGCTCCCCGGAAACAGGCATCGATGGTGTGTGTCGCGTTACTCCCATTCCTTCCTTTCTTCCTTCCTATTCGCAAGGAAATTCAAGTAAACGCAAACGCCCTTTTCATCCAACCAACCAAATAATGTCTATTTTTTCCATTTCTTTTCAATAAAAAATATCCGAATTGGTGCACTCACGTGCAACATATCCCTATCCGCTGGGAGTGGAACCCATCCACCCTCCCATTCCCACGCACCCCCCTCCCAACCTCGTCTTCGTCGAGCTCTGACGCGATTCGTCCGACCATGCACGCACATTCGCCGCCGGCCGGGAATCCTACCTATCTCGTCGTATCGATTTGTTTGCCCTCTTACTCACCTCCGCCATGGTATCTCCTAAAAAAAGCTCACATTTTTTCTTTCTCACCACCACACACCCTCCGATGACACTATACGCATCATCGGACGGGGATCAAACGTGAGAGACATTATTTCTCCTAAGGGGCCTCGTGGCCACCACACAACCCCAACCAAGATGTTGAACAAAACAGAACAAGAGTGGGATTCCTCCCGCCGGTGAGGGGCCGTGGTCCTCCGCACCTCCATGGCCCAAAGGCCATGGGAGGCGAGGCAGACCGGCGGCTGCCGACGGGAGGAGGGGAAACCCTAGTCGCCTAAGAGTAGTTTCTTGCGGAGGAGGAAAAAAGTGGACGTTTATGATTTACACCCAGACTTTATTAATGAACAATATAATGTTTAACATAGCCCAGGGCTCCAAAAGCCAAACATAACGTCATGGAACAAGCTGTAGCAAATTTCGAGCAATATTATGGTCATCCCCCCCAAGAGGACACACAAGCCCTTAGCCCCCCCTCTCTCCTGTTACTTCATAATTCCTCCCTCTTCGTTATTTCGGTAGCGCCCGGCGTAGCCTTGCCGGAATCACTCCACCACCATCACCGTCACGCAGTCGTGTTGGCGGCAGTCCCATCTAAGTCTCCTCCCTCACTTGCTGGATCAAGGAGGAGGAGACGTCATCGAGCCATACGTGTGCTGAACGCGGAGGTGCTGTCCGTTCGGTACTTCATCGGTTTGGATCGCGACTGGATCATGATGAGTACAACTACATCAACCGCGTGATATACGCTTTCGCTTAATGGTCTACAAGGGTGTGTAGACACACTCTACCCTCTCATTGCTATGCTTCTCCAAGATAGATCTTGGGTGTTCGTAGGAATTGTTTTTGTTTTTCATGCTTCGTTCCCCAACGGAATCGATCACGAAGGCCTTCTACATCAACCTTGCTGCACCTACGATGATGTGTGAGTAGTTTATCATAGACCTACAGGTCGATATCTAGTATCTAGATGGCTTCTCTCTCTTTGATCTTCAATACAATGTTCTCCTTGATGTTATTGGAGATGTATTCGATGTAATTTTTTTGCGGTGTGTTTGTTGGGATCTGATGTATTTTGGATTTATGATCAGATTATTCATGAATATTATTTGGGTCTTCTCTGAACTCTTTTATGCATGATTATTATAGCTCTGTATTTCTCTTCGATCTATTGATTTGGTTTGGCTAACTAGATTGATTTATCTTGCAATGGGAGAGGTGCTTTGTGATGGGTTCAATCTTGCGATGCTCAATCCCAATGACAGAAGGGGACATGACTCATATTTGTATCATTTTCATTAAGGATAAAATGATGGGGTTTATTCATATTGGTGGGATTTACTTTCTCTACATCATGTCATCTTGCTTAAGGCGATACTCCGTTCTTTATGAACTTAGTACTCTAGATGCATGCTGGATAGCGGTCGATGTGTGGAGTAATAGTAGTAGATGCAGGCAGGAGTCGGTCTACTTGTCTTAGACGTGATGCCTATATACATGATCATTGCCTTGGATAGCGTCATGATTATTCGCTTATCTATGAATTGCCCAACAGTAATTTGTTCACCCACTGTATGCTATGTTCAAGGGAGAAGCCTCTAGTGAAAACTATACCCCCGGGTCTATCTTTATCATATATTAAAATCCAAAAATACCTCGCTGCAATTTTATTTACTTTATTTTATTTTGTGTTTTTGTTTATCTATCTATCACTACGAGATTTGATCCTTGCAATTAACCGCCAAGGGATTGACAACCCCTTGTTTGCATTGGGAGCAAGTATTTGATATTTTGTGTGTAGGTACTGCTAACAAGGTGTTGCGTGGTTCTCCTACTGGATTGATAACCTTGGTTCTTATCTAAGGGAAATACTTATCTCTATTGTATTGCATCATCCTCTCCTCTTCGGGGAAATCCCAACTCAGCTCACAAGTAGCACATAGTAGTGGGTTCAACCTCATGGTGATCTATATCCCAGTGACAGAATGGGGAGAAGGCACGTGATGTGTTGTTGCTGCTAAGGATAAAACAACGAAGATTGATCTTATTGCTAGGTTTGTTTCTGTCTACGTCATGTCATCTTTCTTATTGTGATACTCTGTTTTTCATTAAATTTAATACTTTGAGATGCATATTGTATAACGGACTTGTGGTGGAGTGACAATAGTAGATGTAGTTGCATTACGGTCTACTTGTCATGGATGTGATGCCTATATGAGATCTTGCCATGAATGATCGTAGTTATGAATGTTGCTTATCTATCAATTTCCCAACCGTATTTTGTTTACCATGCCACTACCTGCTTTTGAGACATATGCCATTAATGAACCTATGCCCCCAGGGGTCCATTCTCTATTGATATTAGCATTGCTCTATTATTCTTTTATTTACTTTTACTATTTTGCTGTTTTGCCATATCACCATATATATATCACTATTTTCTATTAACCTCACAACTAGCAAGATGAGGGGATTGACAACCCCCTTGCCAAGTTGGGTGCAAGCATTTATTTTGTTTGTGGGCAGGTGTTACTTATCTTGTTAGCTTGTAGACTCCTACTGGTTCGATTAAACCTTGGTTCTTAACTGAGGGAAATACTTTCTACAGCTGTGCTACATCACCCTTCCTCTTCGGGGCATCCAACAACTCTTGCGGGGGTAGCAATGGTTGAGGCAATTTCTATATTTGTGTGCACAAGTATTGATCATTGGATACAATTCAAAGCTCTTACGGGTTCGATAAATCTTATGGTCATCCACCTGAGGGAAATTTGCTTGATACAAACCTCTGCACTTGGGAGCCTGACACCTTGTTAGATTAGAGGAAGAAACCCCCTTAGAAATTTATACCATAATGAATATTAAACAAATATGTGCAAAAATTGTGCAATCCATAGCTTTTCAATGGAATATCATAACTCATCATTATGAGAAAATAGTTTGAAAGTATCTCCAAAACAGTACAAAAAAACCATGTACAATTCCGTCGGTCTATATCGCAGTTCTCTTTCTCTCTGCTAGAGGTTTCGTAAGTGATTGTAGAATAGATAAAATGTACACATATAAATGTATGTATATATACATACATACACACACATACCAACTGAATGCATACATGGGTAGATATGGACGAGAAAGATTATACAATAGCTACACAATATGTAGTTCCCACAAAAACAAAAATTACAATAGATAGTATACCTCACATTATCCAATAATTTATGGGAAAATATAGCATGCTATGGCATATGTATTTTTATTTATGAGGAAAGGTTAACGTTTCCTCCGAAGGGGAAAATGGTTCATATGAAGTTAACATAAAGTGAAGTTAAGGTCTTTTTGAGACTAAATGATAGGGTGTATGCATCTTCACGCTTGTACATAAAATCCATTGTCCGGGCAAGATTTGTTGCCTTCTCTAGAAGCACCATTGAATTTTTTTGAGGAGGCGTTCGTGGACTATGTCCATCCATGCTTCCTCAATTATCACCTTGAGCTTCTACTACCATGATACCATGCTCTATTGTGCAAGTTTGCACCGTGGATACCATATGGTTCGATCCTTGTTCGCGCTTCAAGAAGATAAAAACATCAACATTAGTTAGATGAGGTTTCATCATGCATGCATGTATGAACACATATGGCATGTATATGAAGTTCTTTTTCTATATGGGGAGAGTTTATACCTCACGCGAAACCATGCCATTACCAATGCGCCCAACAATACATAAATTTTTGGATAGGAAAAGGCCCACTCAAGATTATCCTTTGTTGTCACATCACCAAGTGAGATGAATACAAGGCTTATTATATGCATACAAGCACTGCTGGCCATTGAAAGTTGCAAATGCTCCTCAACTGTAGTCGGTACATAGTGTTCATCGCGCCAATTGACTTCCGCATGATAGCATTTGACAACATCGATCATCTAAGAAACATGCAAGTTAAAGGTTAAATAACATATACAAATGCATTGGCATTTTTAGATGTTAAGCTACTTTTATAGTTTTGGTAATGGGTAATGACACAAGAAGCATAAATAATTCCCTTTGAAACATAGTAATATTCATAGACAAATGCCCACTAAGATAGTTGGTGAGGGATAAAATACAATGTTTGGAAGGATGTTTGATATGGAAACAAAACCACAAACTAATGCTTCTTCGTACTATATATACTTTGTACCACAAGAAAGCTACTGCACAACATGTTATTTGTACATGTATGAACCCTAATATGTTTTGAAGGAATTTATATACGGATATAGGTTGGGTAGTGAGTGTTTGCTGGTCTTTCTACCTTTCAGGTGTTCATAATAGATTAATGTGGAAGTGGAAATCTGGTGCATTTCCTAAGAATTCCTTTAGATAAGTAAGATCTTGCAACAATGAGAGTATTTCTCTGGCTTGTGTGGAGCAAGATAATTCTTACGAAGGATACTTTGTTGCACAGCAATGGAAATCTACAATTATTGTCAATTCTACACCGATGATGACACAAGTCCTTGAGGAATCTTATATCTAACACATAGATGCATTTCTATATTACTGGATACAAAATCCCTTAATCCCAAAGCTCAATGTCATGTTACTTGCTTCAACTAACTTAAGATAATCAATGAATGATCAACAAATAATACCTAAATTTGAAATCTTAACCAGTATATTTACTTATATACTACTACATATACTTTTCCTGTATACATCAAGTTTTGGGGCTAATTTAGTTCTTTGAGAAACATTTACCAATTTTTTGACGAATTCAGCATTCTTGTTTTCCTGACACTTCAATACTTCCTCTATATCATTTGTGGTCTTAAGTATGTTGATGTATAGTGCCTTCAAGTATGCTGGTAATTGCTCCACAACATGTGCATCCCACCTGGATTTCAGCCAAATTCAAGTTTACTAGAAATGTAGATAAATCTAGACACTATCAACATGAATTTTGTTGCATCTAAATTAGGACGAGATATATCAATTATATTATCAAAACAAGAGGCAAATGATGCACCATGTTCTTCCACATATGCCAAATCTATATTCTCCATTAATTCTAATTAGAATGCCCGATGTTAAAAGATAAAAAATAATACACACAACATCTATCAGATACAATCCAAAATTATTGACACGTACAAACCAGTCCATCCTGGGTACTTAGCGGGGCATATACAGAGTTATGTGCAACATCGATTTGTCTAGTGCAAAGGAGTCTTACCATTGGCATGTATAAACAAGTGTAACATGTGCATATACTGAACCAGATGTAGGAAATATAAAAAATAGGCCACGCAGAGACATGTACAAACCAACTAGACATAACACGCATACGGTAAATAGAAGGTACCCAGAAAGACATACGTAAGGCACACTTTGCAGATAGAGAACCAACTAATGCACACATGTATGGGTTGGTTCGTGTACGTGCACATATATGCATACTCGCAAATGGACTAACTGAATTTTGCTTTAGCTAGAGAATTAACAAACATGTTGGATATCAGTCCGTCCTAAATAATGAAGGTACCCAATCTTTTATTAAGCTAAAATCAATTCATACCATCATATTTGAACATGCTAATTGCAGTGTGACTCGATATTGTGCGATGAGAGACGAGTGTTTCCATATTATCTCGCAGCCATCACGCTCGTGTCACGAGCGAGGGTGGGCGGTGAAAAAAAATAGTTATGCAAATTGTGTAGTTGGTGAATCCTCTATACATAAATAGTTGGTCCCCACTAACTCTATTCCTCTCTTCCACTCAACAGACAACTATACCAACTCACCATGCCACCACACGTGGAATACCTAAATTAATAGGCACCATTCATTCTACTAACATTTAATAAACATATGAAAACCATGTAACATTCAAATATAATAAAGCATATGTATTATAGTTTCAATGAATGTCATATTATTGTCTAATACAACCAAAAGAATAAAAGCAAACAATTTCTACACCAACGGGAGATGCATCATCTCTAGTTTAATTTAGTTTTAGACCAAAACATTCAGATGATTATTAGATGGATTACTTATGCACCTTCTTATCTTACACAACCGCTTCACGATATGGTGTTACTTTGATGCATTACATTTTATCGAAGCAATGCAAAAGAGTTTTATTTTTAAATATTATTTTTTAAAATTGAAAAAATAAGAACAAATTGTTCAAAACTAGCACGCTACATGGAAAACCCTTGACAAAACTAAAAACATGGACTCAGGACAATAAACTTGACTATACCACAAGTTGTTTACAAAATGATGTGATTTACAAATACATCTCTAGCTTATCATGTGCGGCATATAAGAAGTATTTATAGGTGTCATGCATTAGACTCGAGTCAAGCAGAAACCTAATGTGGTATGTAGAAGAATGCATACCAACTTACATGTGTTCATTGTACGGTTGATGCCTATCTTGTCATGTGAATTCAAATAATATATAAACAAATTTGGCCGAAGTATACTGATAAAGGATTCATCTTTCCAGAATATATGATTTTTCCATAGTTATTATTATTACACATTATTTTGGCAGAAATGCTAGTAATCAACTGAAAGATAACTATATATGATCTACATGATGCTAGTTATATAAGGTTGGTGGAATAATTGCAAGTAGGATGCTTTTCTCTAACTACACTTTTCGAGGAATTTCATGTAGATTCTTTACCCTTTGTGAAATATAAGGAAAGACTATATGAAAAGAAATATAATAGGTTACTTACCTTTGCATGGCCGCAGTGAAGATGTTACTTTCTTCTGTGGTGCTATAATTATCATAGAGGTCATCAAGCAATGACATAAATAAGACTAGTTTTGTTAGCATTATACACGAATAAGAATATTGCGGCTCGTAGAGAACTCCAAGTATCCAAAAACGAACCTCCACGATTCTATCTCGGGCAAATTGTGGATTTGCCTGTGATTTTAAGTCTTTCCACCAAATGCAAGTTAATAATTAAATACATATTAGCACTTGTTATACTATTTAAATAGTAACCATTTTGTTCAATTTTCTACTTATATTTTAGTTAGTATTCTTACATCGTAAGAGCTTTCAACTCCTCGCAATATAGAGTTTGCAAAATATTGAAGTCAAACTTAGCAAATTCCAGTATGTCCTCATCTCGTGTGGCCTTCTTCTCATAAACTGCAATGTAACGTCTCGTTTCGACTCTCTCGACTCTTTTAAAATGCGGGGTTTCCAATGTACACAAGACCTCTTCTGCCAACCGTGGTTCAAGATGCTCCACCATAGATTGTAGTCGATTCTTGGTGAAAGTCACAGCATCATCAAGCATTTCTTCTCCACGAATCCTAAGATACGTTGCATTGTACAATGCCAACAACGAGTTCACATCATTGCTTGCAAAGTTTCCTTGGTCATCTTTGAACTTCAAAAATACATCTGCACAATCAATTAAATATTTCATATACATTGGCTTATACACTATTTATCAAATACTAGTACAGATTTGTGTATGAATTAATTGTTGTCGTCGTAATGAATAATACCAGGAGAGATGTTGTACCCATGCTTCCTTAGCAAGTAGAACCGCATCGCTGTTACACATAGGTTGTCACCAAACACATTTTCTTCACTATGCATGCCATGAAGTAACTCTTCAATCTCCTGGCCATAGTGATAAGCCACACCAGTACGCTCCAACGTGTCAACAAGCTCAATCTTCATAGCTAAATCAGAAGAAGATCCGGCATCCAAGATGATCTTTCTCACTCGCTCCTTCTTGATACTTGCCATGTCCTTCATAGCCAAATACTACGAGATAGAGGAACTTATATTACGTTGAAAATTTTCAACAACCAGGGTTCAAGAGTGTTTCAAAATATTCTGAAAACATCAAAGCTTTAAATAGCAGGCTATCCCATTTAAGGACAGCCTGTTCGGAAGCTATGGAAATGTATAGCGAAGGTAAGACCCATTTAACATTTTTGCTTAAATCGTGAAAGAATGAAAATAATAATCATACAATCAGACGTGGATATTAAATAAATATACATATATACTTAACAATTGACATGCATATCACATATACTTGATATCCATATATAACAAACCAAAGCTTGGCATCCGGCCAAAATAAAGGCATAGCAGCAAAGCATCTATCCATAGCAAATTAAAGCGTGGTATAGCTTTGGTGTGGCACTAAACCGAAGCTGAATTTTAGCGCTAAATCATGCTATAGCCTGCTATTAGCGACAAGATTCATTAATGCAAAACACACATGGCTTTAGCATGTTGCCTCTCTATACACTATAGCAGTGCTATTTAAACCTTTGGAAAACATCGACGATGTATTTGTAGTTGCAGAGACAAAACTTAAGGGGGCTACTTTTTATTCAGAGAGGAAAACAATTTGATAATTACCTGAGATTGAGTACATGGGTTGTGGTTGAGGAAGAAGTCGCCCCAGGGGCTAGGGGTGTAGGGTCGAGGCTTGCGTAGGCCAGCAATAACCTCGTGTGAGCTGTTAGTAGTAACGGTAACATGAGTCATATGATCAAATGGTAGGTATGGAATATGACTTGTGGTGTGGAGCGTGGTGCTCTCTGGACTAAGATGCAAGAGTAATAAGGTTTGAAGCCAAAGCTTTGCTTGAACAAGTACAGTTACCGTACACTCTCTGTGATCTTATATATAGACGGAGAAATGACTCACAAGTACGTCCATTTGTAGATTAGTGTAGAGAACATACATTATTTTTTGGCAAAAATAAATAAATCATAGCAGCCTAGCTAACTACATACTAATATGTTTCATGGAACATGCATGCATCCTAGCAACCTTCTCCAAAGATAATTCAATGTCAAGTTGCATGGTACGTATCTAGATTAGGACTAGGTATGGATACACCCTCATCTAACGTAGAAGGGTGCGATTGAGTTCTCTAGAAATTTAATTGTGATTATCCTCACCAACGACAATCATGTTAACCTATTATAATGTTCATATGACATACATTGTACATATACACTAAAGCGAGACTAACTAACCCAGTTGTTAGGATGCCAACTTTTTATTGCGCCGGCCGACAACTAATAAAACAATTTTAAATTTCTTCTATTGTCTACTTATGCATATTATCAAGTAACATATAAAACATATATATGGCTAGCTAGGCGGCTAGCTATGGTCGCTGTTAGTGCAGCTGTTATGACGCCAATTTGTTACTAAGACAACCAGGAACTAATAAAACATTTTCCAAAAGTTCTATTGTCAACTTATGCATCTGATCAAATAAAATATATATGCCTACCAAATAACATATATATGGCTACATGGGTGGCTAGTTTAACGCCGGTGTAAGTGGGTTTGTTCGTTGCAAATTGCAAAATGGCAATGGTAACATATGAATACCAAACCCGGCTATTATGATGCAAATTTATTATTACAACAGCCGAGAACTAATAAAACAATTTTCCAACTTTTTTTTATTGTCAACTTATATATGGCTAGATAGGAGGATAGCTACCGCTGCCGTCAGTCCGGCTGCTATGATGCCAATTTACTAGATAGGAGGTTAGCTACCCCCGCCGTCCCGTCAGTGCGGGTGCTATGAGGCCAATTTACTAGATAGGAGGCTAGCTACCACTGCCGTCAGTATGGCTGCTATGATGCCAATTTATTACTACCGGCAGTCAGGAACTAATAAAAAAATTCTCCAACCTTTTTATTGCTAACTTGTGCATCAGATCATATAATATATAGATGGCTAGCTGTGTGGCTAGCTACCACTGTCGTCGGTGAGTTTGTTTGTTGCAAATTGCAATGGTAACATGAGAATAAAAACTTGGGCCGTTACAATGCCAATTTATTATTATGGCAGCCAAGAACTAATAAAATAATTTTCCAACTATTTTTATTGTCAACTTAGGCATCTTATCACATAACATATATGGCTAGAGAGGCGGCTAGCTACCGCTGGCATCAGAGGGTTTGCTCGTTGCAACTTTTAATGGTATAAAACCTTGCTTTTTAGAGAAGTATAATAAAACCTTGCATGAGTGCTCGCATTATTATCTGGATTTGCTACAAATTTCTAGTGAGATTCTTTCAGTAGTATGGCATGCCTGTCAAATACGAGATGCATATAGTGACTTTGTCAATCTCAAGATTTTTCAGCTTAGTTTGTAAGAGGGGCTTATAGGGGTATGGTATGCATTCCTTTATAGAGGTGAGTATGTGTGCATGTATGTTAGTGTGTGCGATATTTCGTTCGTTCTTACAAATAAGGATAAAATACGTAACTAATTCCACTTCTTGTGCAACAATGCTTTGAAAAGGGATAATGCCCTCCGCCATGGCTGTCATGTCTGGCCGGAGATGACCATGAAAAGGATTTCTATCTTGAATGCCAAGATTAATCTGTTAAGGTCAGAACATTAACATTGGGAGAACACATGCAACAAGGTAACGATGCAAGTTTGCGTTCATGGAGTCCAACCAAGGATGTCCAAAACAAGAGTTTTCACCCCAAATATGAAGCACTGTTCAAAGCACCATCCTGCAAATGGATCTTTCTAAAGCAGCACTAGTGAGTACTCCATGCAGAACCATCATGCTATCCGCCAGAGGATGCCGCATGCCTCTCCCAAAATCAAAGAAGCACATGTCCCGCAGAGCCACTGAACCAACGGCTTCCCGGGGAGTACGTTCTACTACTACCGGTAGTGATGAGAGGGATTAGTGGCACTGTTGATTGGTGGGATGTCTTCCCATCTATCCTCAGCTAGCCCCGCATGCGTCTCAGTGAACCCATGTAAGCCTCTTGCTCACATGCTCTTATCAAGGCATTGAATCAAAACAAATCCCCTATCACGAATGGTATCATCATGTTGTAATGCTCTTTTCCAGAAAACAAGCATCACAATGCAATCATATTACAATTTTATCCAAGGCACAAACATAACAATGTATATGGCATTGCAATGAAGTGATAAAAGTTCCCTACCCAACTGGGCATCACTGCAATGTCTCAGATTTGGGGCAATGCAAATAGATGATAGTAAGTAAGTATGTAAAGTTAAGTAATTTTCTAACCAAATTGAGTGTCATTACACGTCTTATATCTAAGGTATGGTAATGTGTCAAGCTAGGATCAATGTAAGCAAAGTAGGCAACCAAATTGGGTACCAATGCACTAGGATTTTGGGGCCTCATGCAATGTATAAGTTAGGAAAGTATGTGATATCTACTATGCACTTATATTCCTATAAATTGTTGGGCCTCCAAGAACAGAGAATTGTATGATAACTAACAAATTTCCCTCAAGTGGATTACCTAAGCTTTATCAATTTGTGGGTTGTAGGATGAAAGTATTACCCTCTCAGGCGACCCTACAATAAAGATATAAATAGTCTCTTGCGTCCCTAGCACACCTAATACAATTGTCAATTGTATAGGTGCACTAGTTCGACTACGGGATTGACAAGTTCAATGACAAATAGTTTTGTATTTTTAGACTAATAGAAACAACAAATTAAGAAGGTGTAATAGTGACTGAAATAAGGTTGTGAAGGAAGAAAACAAGGCCTGGGGCTCATTGGTTCACTCGTGGCAACTCTCGACATTGACAGCTTCATTAAGATACTCAATATAACCCCACCTAGGTGCGGTAAAAGCATCACACCCAAAGTTTCCCCTTTTGTATTTGGATGAAACTTGGATGAGACATCATAGGTACGCTAAAGCATCACGCCTTAAACATTTCTCTTTCTAATCTTCCATAGAGCACCCCAATGTCAGTAATCTCTGGAGACTATACTAGACAATCACCATATGTTATCATTGATTTCCAAAGTTCATTATAACATGAACAAAATTCAATCCATAACAAAATTCATAAACCAGTGATACATCATATAATTCAACTCACCATCAATTCCCAAATCACAATCATTGATGGCAACTCATACGATCAAAAAGAGAGATAGATTACTCATAGCTGAAGGAAATATGCCCTAGAGGCAATAATAAAGTTATTATTTATTTCCTTATATCATGATAAATGTTTATTATTCATGCTAGAATTGTATTAACCGGAAACTTAGTACATGTGTGAATACATAGACAAATAGAGTGTCCCTAGTATGCCTCTACTTGACTAGCTCGTTAATCAAAGATGGTTAAGTTTCCTAGCCATAGACATGTGTTGTCATTTGATGAACGGGATCTCATCATTAGAGAATGATGTGATGGACAAGACCCATTCGTTATCTTAGCACTACGATCGTTTAGTTTATTGCTATTGCTTTCTTCATCTTACATGTTCCTATGACTATGAGATTATGCAACTCCCGAATACCGGAGGAACACTTAGTGTGCTATCAAACGTCACAACGTAACTGGGTGATTATAAAGATGCTCTACAGGTGTTTCCGATGGTGTTTGTTGGGTTGGCATAGATCGAGATTAGGATTTGTCACTCCTTGTTTCAGAGAGGTATCTTTGGGCCCTCACGGTAATGCACATCACTATAAGCCTTGCAAGCAATGTGACTAATGAGTTAGTTGCAGGATGATGCATTACGGAACGAGTAAAGAGACTTGCCGGTAACGAGATTGAACTAGGTATGATGATACCGACGATCGAATCTCGGGCAAGTAACATACCGATGACAAAGGGAACAACGTATGTTGTTATGCGGTTTGACCGATAAAGATCTTCGTAGAATATGTAGGAGCCAATATGAGCATCCAGGTTCCATTATTGGTTATTGACCGGAGATGTGTCTCGGTCATGTCTACATAGTTCTCGAACCCGTATGGTCCGCACGCTTAACGTTCGATGACGATCGGTATTATGAGTTTATGTGTTTTGACGTACCGAAGGTTGTTCGGAGTCCCGGATGAGATCACGGACATGACGAGGAGTCTCGAAATGGTTGAGATATAAAGATTGATATATTGGAAGGTTATATTCGTACACCGGAAGGGTTCCGGGGGTCACCGGATAAATACCGGAGTACCGGGGAGTTACCGAAACCCCCCAGGGGGTCAATGGGCCTTAGTGGAAATAGAGGGCAGCAAGGGAAGTGTGGGCTGCGCCCCCCTAGGCCCAAACCAAATTGGTTTAGGGCTTGGGGGGGGGGCGGCCCCCTCTTTCCTTCTCCCCTCATCCTCTTTCCTTCCCCTCCTAGTTGGACTAGGAAAGGGGGAACCTACTCCTAGTAGGAGTAGGATTCCCCCCTTGGGGTGCACCCTATGAGGCTACCGCCCCCCTCCCCTTGCTCCTTTATATACATGGCCAGGGGGCACCCCTAGAACACACAAGTTGACAGTTGTCTTAGCCGTGTGCGGTGCCCCCCTCCACAGATTTCCACCTCGGTCATATCGTTGCACTGCTTAGGCGAAGCCCTGCGTCGGTAACTTCATCAACACTGTCATCACGCCGTGGTGCTGATGAAACTCTCCCTCGATGTCAGCTGGATCTAGAGTTCGTGGGACGTCACCGAGCTGAACGTGTGCAGATCGCGGAGGTGTCGTACCTTGATGACCCACAAGTATAGGGGATCTATCGTAGCCTTTTCGATAAGAGTGTCGAACCCAATGAGGAGCAGAAGGAAATGATAAGCGGTTTTCAGCAAGGTATTCTCTGCAAGCACTGAAATTACCGGTAACAGATAGTTTTGTGATAAGGTAATTTGTAACGGGTAACAAGTGATAAAAGTAAATAAGGTGCAGCAAGATGGCCCAATCCTTTTTGTAGCAAAGGACAAGCCTGGACAAACTCTTATATAGAGAAAAGTGCTCCCGAGGACACATGGGAATTATCATCAAGCTAGTTTTCATCACGCTCATATGATTCGCGTTCGTTACTTTGATAATTTGGTATGTGGGTGGATCGGTGCTTGGGTGCTGCCCTTTCTTGGACAAGCATCCCACTTATGATTAACCCCTATTGCAAGCATCCGCAACTACAAAAGAAGTATTAAGGTAAACCTAACCATAGCATGAAACATATGGATCCAAATTAGCCCCTTACGAAGAAACGCATAAACTATGGTTTAAGCTTCTGTCACTCTAGCAACCCATCATCTACTTATTACTTCCCAATGCCTTCCTCTAGGCCCAAACAATGGTGAAGTGTCATGTAGTCGATGTTCACATAACACCACTAGAGGAAAGACAACATACATCTCATCAAAATATCAAACGAATACCAAATTCACATGACTACTTATAGCAAGACTTCTCCCATGTCCTTAGGAACAAACATAACTACTCACAAATCATATTCATGTTCATAATCAGAGGGGTATTAATATGCATAAAGGATATGAACATATGATCTTCCACCAAGTAAACCAACTAGCATCAACTACAAGGAGTAATCAACACTACTAGCAACCCACAGGTACCGATCTGAGGCTTTGGAACAAAGATTGGATATAAGAGATGAACTAGGGTTTGAGAGGAGATGGTGCTGGTGAAGATGTTGATGGAGATTGACCCCCTCCTGATGAGAGGATCGTTGGTGATGACGATGGCGATGATTCCCCCCTCTCAGAGGGAAGTTTCCCCGGCAGAACAGCTCTGCCGGAGCCCTAGATTGGTTCCGCCAAGGTTCCGCCTCGTGGCGGCGGAGTTTCTTCCCGAAAGCTTGCTTATGAATTTTTCCAGGGTAAAATACTTCATATAGCAGAAGATGGTCACCGGAGGCCTGCCAGGGGGCCCACGAGGCAGGGGGCGCGCCCAGGGGGGTAGGGCGCGCCCCTGACCCTCGTGGATGGTGGGTGGCCCCCTCTGGTACTTTCTTTGCTCAGTATTTTTTATTAATTCAAAAAATAACTTTCGTGGAGTTTCAGGACTTTTGGAGTTGTGCAAAATAGGTCTCTAATATTTGCTCCTTTTCCAGCCCAGAATTCCAGCTGCCGGCATTCTCCCTCTTCATGTAAACCTTGTAAAATAAGAGAGAAAAGGCATAAGTATTGTGACATAACGTGTAATAACAACCCATAATGCAATAAATATTGATATAAAAGCATGATGCAAAATGGACGTAACATACCTTTGGTACTAGGATCGGTCAGATCGTGAAGACGTACGACTATATCAACCGCGTTGTCATAACGCTTCCGCTTGTCGTCTACGAGGGTACGTAGACAACACTCTCCCCTCTCGTTGCTATGCATCACCTAGATAGATCTTGCGTGATCGTAGGAAAATTTTGAAATTACTGCGTTCCCCAACAGTGGTATCAGAGCCAGGTTTATGCATAGATGTTATATGCACGAGTAGAACACAAAGAGTTGTGGATGATAATAGTCATACTGCTTACCAGTATGTCATAGTTTGATTCGGCGGTATTGTTGGATGAAGCGGCCCGGACCGACATTACACGTACGCTTACGTGAGACTGGTTCTACTGACGTGCTTTGCACACAGGTGGCTGGCGGGTGTCAGTTTCACCAACTTTAGTTGAATCGGGTGTGACTACGCCCGGTCCTTGTTGAAGGTTAAAACTACACACTTGACGAAAAATCATTGTGGTTTTGATGCGTAGGTAAGAACGGTTCTTGCTCAGCCCGCAACAGCCACGTAAAACTTGCAACAACAAAGTAGAGGACGTCTAACTTGTTTTTGCAGGGCATGTCGTGATGCGATATGGTCAAGACATGATGCTAAATTTTATTGTATGAGATAATCATGTTTTGTAACGGTTATCGGCAACTGGCATTAGCCATATGGTTGTCTCTTTATTGTGTGAAATGCAATCACCATGTAATTGCTTTACTTTATCACTAAGCGGTAGCGATAGTCGTAGAAGCAATAGTTGGCGAGACGACAACGATGCTTCAATGGAGATCAAGGTGTCAAGCCGGTGACGATGGTGATCATGACGGTGCTTTGGAGATGGAGATCAAAGGCACAAGATGATGATGGCCATATCATATCACTTATATTGACTGCATGTGATGTTTATCCTTTATGCATCTTATCTTGCTTAGTACGACGGTAGAATTATAAGATGATCCCTCACTAAATTTCAAGGTAAAAGTGTTCTCCCTGAGTATGCACCGTTGCGACAGTTCTTCGTGCTGAGACACCACGTGATGATCGGGTGTGATAAGCTCTACGTTCACATACAATGGGTGCAAGCCAGTTTTGCACATGCAGAATACTCGGGTTAAACTTGACGAGCCTAGTATATGCAGATATGGCCTCGGAACACTGAAGACCGAAAGGTCGAGCATGAATCATATAGTAGATATGATCAACATAGTGATGTTCACCATTGAAAACTACTCCATCTCACGTGATGATCGGACATGGTTTAGTTGATTTGGATCACGTGATCATTTAAATGACTAGAGGGATGTCTATCTAAGTGGGAGTTCTTAAGTAATACGATTAATTGAACTTTAATTTATCATGAACTTAGTCCTGGTAGTATTAGCATATCTATGTTGTAGATCAATAGCTCGTGATATAGCTCCCCGTTTATTTTTGATATGTTCCTAGAGAAAAATCAGTTGAAAGTTGATAGTAGCAATGATGCGGAATTGGTCCGTGATCAGAGGATTATCCTCATTGATGCATAGAAGAATTATGTCTTTGATGAACCGCGAGGTGACAGACCTATTGCAGGAGCAGATACAGACGTTATGAACATTTGACAAAGCTCGTTATGATGACTACTTGATAGTTTAGTGCACCATGCAATACGGCTTAGAACCGGGATTTCAAAAACGTTTTGAACACCACGGAGCATATGAGATGTTCCAAGAGCTGGAATTGGTATTTCAGACTCATGCCCGAGTCAAGAGGTATGAGACCTCTGACAAAGTACTTAGCCTACAAAATGGAGGAGAATAGCTCAATGAGTGAGCATGTGCTCAGAATGTCTGAGTACTACAATCACTTGAATCAAATGGGAGTTAATCTTCCCGATAAGATAGTGATTGACAGAGTTCTCTAGTCACCATCACCAAGTTGCTAGAACTTCGTGATGAACTATAATATGCAAGGGATAGCGGAAACGATTCCCAAGCTCTTAGCGATGCTGAAATCGGCGAAGGTAGAAATCAAGAAAAAGCATCAAGTGTTGATGGTTGACAAGACCACTAGTTTCAAGTAAAAGGGCAAGAGAAAGAAAGGGAACTTCAAGAAGAATGGCAAGAAAGTTGCCACTCCCATAAACAAGCCCAAAGCTAGACCCAAGCCTGAAACTAAGTGCTTCTACTGCAAAGGAAATGGTCACTGGAAGTCGAACTGCCCTAAATACTTGGCGGATAAGAAGGATGGCATAGTGAACAAAAGTATATTGGATATACATGTTATTGATGTGTACTTTACTAGTGTTTATAGCAACCCCTCGGTATTTGATACTGGTTCAGTTGCTAAGAGTAGTAACTCAAAACATGAGTTACAAAATAAACAAAGGCTAGTTAAGGGCGAGGTGATAATGTGTGTTGGAAGTGATTCCAAGGTTGATAAGATCACCATCGCACACTCTCTTTACCTTCGGGATTAGTGCTGAACCTAAAATAAATGTTATTTGGTGTTTGCATTGAGCATGAATATGATTGGATCATGTTTATTGCAATACAGTTATTCATTTAAGTTAAAGAATAATTGTTGTTCTATTTACATGAATAAAAACCTTCTATGGTCATACACTCAATATAAATGGTTTATTGAATCTCGATAGTAGTGATACACATATTCATAATATTGAAGCCAAAAGATGCAAAGTTAATAATGATAGTGCAACTTATTTGTGGCGCTGCCGTTTAGGTCATATTGGTGTAAAGCGCATGAAGAAACCCCATGCCGATGGACTTTTGGAATCACTTGATTATGAATCACTTGATGCTTGCGAACCATGCCTCATGGGCAAGATGACTAAGACTCCGTTCTCCGGAACAATGGAGCGAGCAACTGACTTATTGGAAAAAATACATACTGATGTATGTGGTCCGATGAGTGTTGAGGCTCGTGGCGGGTATCATTATTTTCTGACCTTCACAGATGATTTGAGCAGATATGTGTATATCTACTTGATGAAACATAAGTCTGAAACATTTGAAAAGTTGAAAGAATTTCAGAGTGAAGTGGAAAATCATCGTAACAAGAAAATAAAGTTTCTACAATCTAACAATGGAGGGGAATATTTGAGTTACGAGTTTGGTCTTCATTTGAAACAATGCAGAATAGTTTCGCAACTCACGCCACGTGGAACACCACAGCGTAATGGTGTGTACGAACGTCGCAACCGCACTTTATTAGATATGGTGCGATCTATGATGTCTCTACCACTATCGTTTTGGGGGTTATGCATTAGAGACAGATGCATTCACGTTAAATAGGGCACCATCTAACGACGCCATGTGAACTGTGGTTTGGCAAGAAACCAAAGTTGTCGTTTCTTAAAGTTTGGGGTTGCGATACTTATGTGAAAAAGTTCAACCTAATAAGCTCGAACCCAAATCGGAGAAATGTGTCTTCATAGGATACCCAAAGAAGACTGTTGGGTACACCTTCTATCACAGATCCGAAGGCAAGATATTCGTTGCTAAGAATGAATCCTTTCTAGAGAAGGAGTTTCTCTCGAAAGAAGTGAGTGCGAGGAAAGTAGAACTTGGTGAGGTAATTGTACCTACTCCCTTTTTGGAAAGTAGTTCGTCACAGAAATCAGTTCCTTTGATTACTACACCAATTAGCGAGGAAGCTAATGATGATGATCATGTAACTTCAGATCAAGTTACTACTGAATCTCGTAGGTCAACCAGAGTAAGATCCGCACCAGAGTGGTACGGTAATCCAGTTCTGGAGGTCATGTTACTTGACCATGACGAACCTACGAACTATGAGGAAGCGATGATGAGTCCAGATTCCGCGAAATGGTTTGAGGCCATGAAATCTGAGATGGGATCCATGTATGAGAACAAAGTGTGGACTTTGGTTGACTTGCCCGATGATCGGCAAGCCATCAAGAATAAATGGATCTTCAAGAAGAAGACTGACGCTGACGGTAATGTTACGGTCTACAAAGGTCGACTTGTTGCGAAAAGTTTTCGACAAGTTCAAGGAGTTGACTATGATGAGACCTTCTCACCCGTAGCGATGCTTAAGTCCGTCCGAATCATGTTAGCAATTTCTGCATTTTATGATTATGAAATTTGGTTTGCCGATCTATGACTTGTTCCTCAAGATCCAGTTGAGTTTGCTTCTGGTTTGTTTCGCTCGTCCAAGACATTTCATTGGAAGATGTTGTCTTATTGCGTCGCATGATGAACTACTACAAAGTCGCATCAGCAACAAAAGAAACTCAAAGCATACTGAGACCTGGATTATTAGCATGGGGACCAGCAGGAAAACCAAGGGTTCAAGAACATACTTCTCCAACAACAAAGTGTTGTAACAAATACATGAAAACCACACCTACAAACAAGGAAAATTTGGCAATAAAGTTACCTCTGAACCTATGGAACTCAAGAAACATGCGGAAGCATTCTTGCAAGAGGTATGTGTTTGCCCCCACGCGCCATTTTATCATTCAACAATTCTGGGCAGAAAAAGCAAATACATCATACGCAATCTCAAGAGCGTGTATTAACTACCATGCAAACGCAAAATTCCAGGAAAGAGACAAAAAAGATTCGATCTCGGATTAAGGATCTATGCAAATCAATAGAATGGAAATAATCTCTTTCTCAGTATAGACTCGTGGAAAATTTATCACCCATAAAAGATGCATTCCAAGGATGGCCCGAAAAGCAATTGAAAGAACTCTGGTATGACACTAGTAAAGTTACTTTACGTCTTATAGATTTTCCAGTATACATGGATATTTTTCCCAGGCACTATGAACAAGGCTACCTAATATTTTGGATAAGTTCATAAGATTGCCTTACAACAATTGGCTTGATGGTTAATGTAGGAGCAGTAACACGATCAGCCATATGATGAACTGTTGGGTACGAGACATCCGGATATGATGTGTGGTGTGGAGCGTGGTGCTCTATGGACCAAGCTGCAAGAGTACAAGTTTTGATGTCAAAGCTTGCACTCACTGTACACTATATGTGGTCTTATATACTTCCTTTGTCTCATATTAGTTTTCGCTGATTTAATACAATATTTTGACAAAAAGAAAAAAATCATAGCAGCCTAGCTAGACCCTCCTATGTTTCATGGAACATGCATGCATCCTAGATTAGGACTAGATGCCGCATCATATATATATGAAGAACTTTTTTTTATGACATACACCCTCATCTAATGTACTATAAGTTAACTCCGTGTTTCATATTCCTATCGTAGAAGGCAATGAGTTCTCTAGAAAATTAATTATGATTATCCTCACCAACGGCATTTGTGTTAACTTATTTATATTGTCGCAGTGACATGTCAACATATACACTAATGTGAGACTAACTAACCAAGTTGTTATGATGCCAATTTATTATTACGGCAGCCGGCAACTAATAAAACTATTTTCAGTTATTTTTTTATTGTCAGCTTATGCTTCTGATCAAATAATATATACTCTCTTCATATTAACTAAAGTTGAGATATTTATTTTTAAAACGAAGGAAGTATATGACTCGCTAGACCGCTAGCTACCGCTGGCATTAGTGGGTTTCTTCGTTGGAGCATACAATAGTAGTGTGAGACTAACTAAACGGTTGTTATAATACCAATTTATTACTACGACAGCCGGGAAGTAAAAAAAAAACTATTTCTCAATTTTTTTATTATTAACAACATATGCATCTGATCATATAACATATATCAGTTTTGCTAAAGTACATCTAGATGTGGTCTAAGTATTGCACATCTAAATTTTATGTCATTGATTTAAGTACATATATATATGACTAGTTAGGCAGCTAGCTACCGCTGGCATTAGTGGGTTTCTTCATTGGTAACGTAAGACTAACTAACCCGGCTGTTATGGTGCTCCTTTATTACTAGTATACGACAACCGGGAACTGATAGGATAATTTTCTATTTTTCTTTATTGTCAACTTATGCATCTGATAAAATGACATGTATGTGGCTAGCTTGCTTAGCGGATAGCTCCCGCTAGAGTTTGTGAGTTTGTTCATTGCAACCTGCAATGGTATGTGAGACTAACTAACCCGGCTGTTGAGTACACCGCAAAATCTCTACTACTTAAAATGAGCGTAAGGTTCTCATTTCATTTTTCTTCCACCACCCTGTTGGGAACGTAGTAATTTCAAAAAAATTCATACGCACACACAGTATCATGGTGATGCATAGCAACGAGAGAGGAGAGTGTTGTCCACGTACCCTCGTAGACCGAAAGCGGAAGCGCTAGCACAAAGCGGTTGATGTAGTCGCACGTCTTCACGATCCGACCGATCAAGTACTGAACGTACGACACCTCCGAGTTCAGCACACGTTCAGCTCGGTGACGTCCTTCGAACTCCGATCCAGCCGAGCTTTGAGGGAGAGTTCCGTCAGCACGACGGCATGGTGACGATGATGATGTTCTACCGATGCAGGGCTTCGCCTAAGCACCGCTACGATATTATCGAGGTGGACTATGGTGGAGGGGGGCACCGCACACGGCTAAAAGATCAAATCAATTGTTGTGTCTCCAAGGGGTGCCCCCTCCCCGTATATAAAGAAGTGAAGGAGGGGGAGGGCCGGCCCTCACTATGGCGCGCCCTAGGAGGAGTCCTACTCCCACCGGGAGTAGGATTCCCCCCCTTCCAAGTAGTAGGAGTAGGAGTCAAGGAAAGGGGAGAGAGAAGAGAAGGAAGGAGGGGGCGCAGCCCCTCCCCCTAGTCCAATTCGGACTAGGCCTTGCGTGGCGCGCAGCCTCTTCTCTCTCTTTCTCCTAAAGCCCAATAAGGCCCATATACTCCCCGGCGAATTCCCGTAACTCTCCGGTACTCCGAAAAATACCCGAATCACTCGGAACCTTTCCGATGTTCGAATATAGTCGTCCAATATATCGATCTTTACGTCTCGACCATTTCGAGACTCCTCGTCATGTCCCCGATCTCATCCGGGACTCCGAACTACCTGCGGTACATCAAAACACATAAACTCATAATATAACCGTCATCGAACTTTAAGCATGCGGACCCTACGGTTCGAGAACTATGTAGACATGACCGAGACACGTCTCCGGTCAATAACCAATAGCGGAACCTGGATGCTCATATTGGCTCCCATATATTCTACGAAGATCTTTATCGGTCAGACCGCATAACAACATACGTTGTTCCCTTTGTCATCGGTATGTTACTTGCCCGAGATTCGATCGTCGGTATCTCAATACCTAGTTCAATCTCGTTACTGGCAAGTCTCTTTACTCGTTCCGTAATACATCATCCCGCAACTAACTCATTAGTTACAATGCTTGCAAGGCTTATAGTGATGTGCATTACCGAGTGGGCCCAGAGATACCTCTCCGACAATCGGAGTGACAAATCCTAATCTCGAAATACGCCAACCCAACAAGTACCTTCGGAGACACCTGTAGAGCACCTTTATAATCACCCAGTTACGTTGTGACGTTTGGTAGCACACAAAGTGTTCCTTCGGTAAACGGGAGTTGCATAATCTCATAGTCATAGGAACATGTATAAGTCATGAAGAAAGCAATAGCAACATACTAAACGATCGAGTGCTAAGCTAACGGAATGGGTCAAGTCAATCACATCATTCTCCTAATGATGTGATCCCGTTAATCAAATGACAACTCATGTCTATGGCTAGGAAACATAACCATATTTGATCAACGAGCTAGTCAGGTAGAGGCATACTAGTGACACTCTGTTTGTCTATGTATTCACACATGTATCATGTTTCCGGTTAATACAATTCTAGCATGAATAGTAAACATTTATCATGATATAAGGAAATAAATAATAACTTTATTATTGCCTTTAGGGCATATTTCCTTCAGTCTCCCACTTGCACTAGAGTCAATAATCTAGTTCACATCGCCATGTGATTTAACATCAATAGTTCACATCTTTATGTGGTTAACACCCATAGTTCACATCGATATGTGACCAACACCCAAAGGGTTTACTAGAGTCAGTAATCTAGTTCACATCGCTATGTGATTAACACCCAAAGAGTACTAAGGTGTGATCATGTTTTGCTTGTGAGATAATTTTAGTCAACGGGTCTGCCACATTCAGATCCGTATGTATTTTGCAAATTTCTATGTCAACAATGCTCTGCACGGAGCTACTCTAGCTAATTGCTCCCACTTTCAATATGTATCCAGATTGAGACTTAGAGTCATCTGGATCAGTGTCAAAAACTTGCATCGACGTAACCCTTTACGACGAACCTTTTTTTCACCTCCATAATCGAGAAACATATCCTTATTCCACTAAGGATAATTTTGACCGCTGTCCAGTGATCTACTCCTAGATCACTATTGTACTCCCTTGCAAAAATCAGTGTAGGGTATACAATAGATCTGGTACACAGCATGGCATACTTTATAGAACCTATGGCCAAGGCATAGGGAATGACTTTCATTCTCTTTCTATCTTCTGCCGTGGTCGGGCTTTGAGTCTTCACTCAATTTCACACCTTGTAACACAGGCAAGAACTCTTTCTTTGAGTGTTCCGTTTTTGAACTTCTTCAAAAACTTGTCAAGGTATGTACTCATTGAAAAACTTATCAAGCATCTTGATATATCTCTATAGATCTTGATGCTCAATATGTAAGCAACCTCACCGATATCTTTCTTTGAAAAACTCCTTTCAAACACTCCTTTATGCTTTGCAGAATAATTCTACATTATTTCCGATCAACAATATGTCATTCACATATACTTATCAGAAATGCTGTAGTGCTCTCACTCACTTTCTTGTAAATACAGGCTTCACCGCAAGTGTGTATAAAACTATATCCTTTGATCAACTTATCAAAACGTATATTCCAACTCCGAGATGCTTGCACCAGTCCATAGATGGATCGCTGGAGCTTGCATATTTTGTTAGCACCTTTAGGATTAACAAAACCTTCTGGTTGCATCATATACAACTTGAACTTTGTCAAAAACCTTTTTCGACAAGTCTAGCTTTGTAGATAGTAACACTACTATCAGCGTCCGTCTTCCTCTTGAAGATCCATTTATTCTCGATGGCCTACCGATCATCGGGCAAGTCAACCAAAGTTCACACTTTGTTCTCATACATGGATCCCATCTCAGATTTCATGGCCTCAAGCCATTTTGCGGAATCTGGGCTCACCATCGCTTCCTCATAGTTCGTAGGTTCGTCATGGTCAAGTAACATGACCTCCAGAACAGGATTACCGTACCACTCTGGTGCGGATCTCACTCTGGTTTACCTACAAGGTTCGGTAGTAACTTGATCTGAAGTTACATGATCATCACCATTAGCTTCCTCACTAATTGGTGTAGTAGTCACAAGAACAGATTTCTGTGATGAACTACTTTCCAATAAGGGAGCAGGTATAGTTACCTCATCAAGTTCTACTTTCCTCCCACTCACTTCTTTCGAGAGAAACTCCTTCTCTAGAAAGGATCCATTCTTAGCAACGAATGTCTTGCCTTCGGATCTGTGATAGAAGGTGTACCCAACTGTCTCCTTTGGGTATCCTATGAAGACACATTTCTCCGATTTGGGTTTGAGCTTATCGGGATGAAACTTTTTCAGATAAGCATCGCAACCCCAAACTTTAAGAAACGACAACTTTGGTTTCTTGCCAAACCACAGTTCATATGGTGTCGTCTCAACGGATTTAGATGGTGCCCTTTTAACGTGAATGCAGCTGTCTCTAATGCATAACCCCAAAATGATAGTGGTAAATCGGTAAGAGACATCATAGATTGTACTATATTCAATAAAGTATGGTTATGACGTTCGGACACACCATTATGCTGTGGTGTTCCAGGTGGCATGAGTTTGTGAAACTATTCCACATTGTTTTAATTGAAGGCCAAACTCGTAACTCAAATATTTTCCTCCACGATCAGATCGTAGAAACTTTATTTTCTTGTTATGATGATTTTCTACTTCACTCTGAAATTATATGAACTTTTCAAATGTTTCAGACTTATGTTTCATCAAGTAGATATACCCATATCTGCTCAAATCATCTGTGAAGGTCAGAAAATAATGATACCCACCGCGAGCCTCAACACTCATCGGATCGCATACATCAGTATGTATTATTTCCAATAAGTCAGTTGCTTGCTCCATTGTTCCAGAGAACGGAGTTTTAGTCATCTTGCCCATAAGGCTGGTTCGCAAGCATCAAGTGATTCATAATCAAGTGATTCCGAAATCCCATCAGCATGGAGTTTCTTCATGCGCTTTACACCAATATGACCTAAACGGCAGTGCCACAAATAAGTTGCACTATTATTATTAACTTTGCATCTTTTGGCTTCAATCTTATGAATAGGTGTATCACTACGATCGAGATCCAACAAACCATTTTCGTTGGTGCGTATGACCATAGAAGGTTTTATTCATGTAAACAGAACAATAATTGTTCTCTAACTTAAATGAATAACCATATTGCAATAAACATGATCAAATCATATTCATACTCAACGCAAACACCAAATAACACTTATTTAGGTTCAACACTAATCCCGAAAGTATAGGGAGTGTGCGATGATGATCATATCAATCTTGGAACCACTTCCAACACACATCGTCACTTCACCCTTAACTAGTCTCTGTTTATTTTGCAACTCCTGTTTCGAGTTACTAATCTTAGCAACTGAACTAGTATCAAATACTGAGGGGTTGCTATAAACACTAGTAAGGTACACATCAATAACATGTATATCAAATATACCTTTGTTCACTTTGCCATCCTTCTTATCCGCCAAATACTTGGGGCAGTTCCGCTTCCAGTGACCAGTCCCTTTGCAGTAGAAGCACTCAGTCTCAGGCTTAGGTCCAGACTTGGGCTTATTCTCTTGAGCAGCAACTTGCTTGCCGTTCTTCTTGAAGTTCCCCTTCTATCCCTTTGCCCTTTTCTTGAAACTAGTGATCTTGTTAACCATCAACACTTGATGCTCTTTCTTGATTTCTACCTCCGTCGATTTCAGCATCATGAAGAGCTTGGGAACCGTTTCCGTTATCCCTTGCATATTATAGTTCATCACGAAGTTCTATTAACTTGGTGATGGTGACTAGAGAATTCTGTCAATCACTATTTTATCTGGAAGATTAACTCCCACTTGATTCAAGCGATTGTAGTACCCAGACAATCTGAGCACATGCTCACTGCTTGAGCTATTCTCCTCCATCTTTTAGCTATATAACTTGTTGGAGACTTCATATCTCTCAACTCGGGTATTTGCTTGAAATATTAACTTCAACTCCTGGAACATCTCATATGGTCCATGCCGTTCAAAACATCTTTGAAGTCCCGATTCTAAGCCGTTAAGCATGGTGCACTAAACTATCAAGTAGTCATCATATTGAGCTGGCCAAACGTTCATAACGTCTGCATTTGCTCCTGCAATAGGTCTGTCACCTAGCGGTGCGTCAAGGACATAATTCTTCTGTGCAGCAATGAGGATAATCCTCAGATCACGGATCCAATCCGCATCATTGCTACTAACATCTTTCAACATAATTTTTCTCTAGGAACATATCAAAATAAACATAGGGAAGCAACAACGCGAGCTATTGATCTACAACATAGATATGCTAATACTACCAGGACTAAGTTCATGATAAATTAAAGTTCAATTAATCATATTACTTAAGAACTCCCACTTAGATAGACATCCCTCTAATCATCTAAGTGATCACGTGATCCAAATCAACTAAACCATAACCGATCATCACATGAAATGGAGTAGTTTTCAATGATGAACATCACTATGTTGATCACATCTACTATATAATTCACGCTCGACCTTTCGGTCTCAGTGTTCCGAGGCCATATCTGCATATGCTAGGCTCGTCAAGTTTAACCTAAGTATTCTGCGTTTGCAAAACTGGCTTGCACCCGTTGTAGATGGACGTAGCTTATCATAGCCGATCATCATGTGGTGTCTGGGCACGGCGAACTTTGGCAACAGTGGATACTCAGGGAGAACACTTTTATCTTGAAATTTAGTGAGAGATCATCTTATAATGTTACCGTCAATCAAAGCAAGATAAGATGCATAAAAGATAAACATCACATGCAATCAAAATAAGTGATATGATATGGCCATCATCATCTTGTGCTTGTGATCTCCATCTCCGAAGCACCGTCATGATCACCATCGTCACCGGCGCGACACCTTGATCTCCATCGTAGCATCGTTGTCGTCTTGCCAATCTTATGCTTCTACGACTATCGCTACCGCTTAGTGATAAAGTAAAGCATTACAGGGCGATTGCATTGCATACAATAAAGCGACAACCATATGGCTCCTGCCAGTTGCCGATAACTTGGTTACAAAACATTATCATCTCATACAATAAAATATAGCATCATGCCTTGACCATATCACATCACAACATGCCCTGCAAAAACAAGTTAGACGTCCTCTACTTTGTTGTTACAAGTTTTACGTGGCTGCTACGGGCTGAGCAAGAACCGTTCTTACCTACGCATCAAAACCACAACGATAGTTTATCAAGTTGGTGCTGTTTTAACCTTCGCAAGGACCGGGCGTAGCCACACTCGGTTCAACTAAAGTTGGAGAAACTGACACCCACCAGCCACCTGTGTGCAAAGCACGTCGGTAGAACCAGTCCCGCGTAAGCGTACGCGTAATGTCGGTCCGGGCCGCTTCATCCAACAATACCGCCGAACCAAAGCGTGACATGCTAGTAAGCAGTACGACTTGTATCGCCCACAACTCACTTGTGTTCTACTCGTGCATATAACATCAACGCATAAAACCAGGCTCGGATGCCACTGTTGGGGAACGTAGTAATTTCAAAAAATTTCCTACGCACACACAGTATCATGGTGATGCATAGCAACGAGAGGGGAGAGTGTTGTCCACGTACCCTCGTAGACCGAAAGCGGAAGCATTAGCACAACGCGGTTGATGTAGTCGTACATCTTCACGATCCGACCGATCAAGTACCGAACGTACGACACCTCCGAGTTCAGTACATGTTCAGCTCGATGACGTCCCTCGAACTCCGATCTAGCCGAGCTTTGAGGGAGAGTTCCGTCAGCACGACGGCGTGGTGACGATGATGATGTTCTACCGACGCAGGGCTTCGCCTAAGCACCGCTACGATATTATTGAGGTGGACTATGGTGGAGGGGGGCACCGCACACGGCTAAAAGATCAAATCAATTGTTGTGTCTCCAAGGGGTGCCCCCCTCCCCGTATATAAAGGAGTGGAGGAGGGGGAGGTCCGGCCCTCTCTATGGCGCGCCCTAGGAGGAGTCCTACTCCCACCGGGAGTAGGATTCCCCCCCTTCCAAGTAGTAGGAGTAGGAGTGAAGGAAAGGGAAGAGAGAAGAGAAGGAAGGAGGGGGCGCAGCCCCTCCCCCTAGTCCAATTCGGACTAGGCCTTGGGGGGCGTGCAACCTCTTCTCTCTCTTTCCCCTAAAGCCCAATAAGGCCCATATACTCCCCGGCGAATTCCCGTAACTCTCCGGTACTCCGAAAAATACCCGAATCACTCGGAACCTTTCCGATGTTCGAATATAGTCGTCCAATATATCGATCTTTACGTCTCGACCATTTCGAGACTCCTCGTCATGTCCCCGATCTCATCCGGGACTCCGAACTACCTTCGGTACATCAAAACACATAAACTCATAATATAACCGTCATCGAACTTTAAGCATGCGGACCCTACGGTTCGAGAACTATGTAGACATGACCGAGACACGTCTCCGGTCAATAACCAATAGCGGAACCTGGATGCTCATATTGGCTCCCATATATTCTACGAAGATCTTTATCGGTCAGACCGCATAACAACATACGTTGTTCCCTTTGTCATCGGTATGTTACTTGCCCGAGATTCGATCGTCGGTATCTCAATACCTAGTTCAATCTCGTTACTGGCAAGTCTCTTTACTCGTTCCGTAATACATCATCCCGCAACTAACTCATTAGTTACAATGCTTGCAAGGCTTATAGTGATGTGCATTACCGAGTGGGCCCAGAGATACCTCTCCGACAATCGGAGTGACAAATCCTAATCTCGAAATACGCCAACCCAACAAGTACCTTCGGAGACACCTGTAGAGCACCTTTATAATCACCCAGTTACGTTGTGACGTTTGGTAGCACACAAAGTGTTCCTCCGGTAAACGGGAGTTGCATAATCTCATAGTCATAGGAACATGTATAAGTCATGAAGAAAGCAATAGCAACATACTAAACGATCGAGTGCTAAGCTAACGGAATGGGTCAAGTCAATCACATCATTCTCCTAATGATGTGATCCCGTTAATCAAATGACAACTCATGTCTATGGCTAGGAAACATAACCATATTTGATCAACGAGCTAGTCAGGTAGAGGCATACTAGTGACACTCTGTTTGTCTATGTATTCACACATGTATCATGTTTCCGGTTAATACAATTCTAGCATGAATAGTAAACATTTATCATGATATAAGGAAATAAATAATAACTTTATTATTGCCTTTAGGGCATATTTCCTTCAGTCTCCCACTTGCACTAGAGTCAATAATCTAGTTCACATCGCCATGTGATTTAATATCAATAGTTCACATCTTTATGTGGTTAACACCCATAGTTCACATCGATATGTGACCAACACCCAAAGGGTTTACTAGAGTCAGTAATCTAGTTCACATCGCTATGTGATTAACACCCAAAGAGTACTAAGGTGTGATCATGTTTTGCTTGTGAGATAATTTTAGTCAACGGGTCTGCCACATTCAGATCCGTATGTATTTTGCAAATTTCTATGTCAACAATGCTCTGCACGGAGCTACTCTAGCTAATTGCTCCCACTTTCAATATGTATCCAGATTGAGACTTAGAGTCATCTGGATCAGTGTCAAAAACTTGCATCGACGTAACCCTTTACGACGAACCTTTTTTTCACCTCCATAATCGAGAAACATATCCTTATTCCACTAAGGATAATTTTGACCGCTGTCCAGTGATCTACTCCTAGATCACTATTGTACTCCCTTGCAAAAATCAGTGTAGGGTATACAATAGATCTGGTACACAGCATGGCATACTTTATAGAACCTATGGCCAAGGCATAGGGAATGACTTTCATTCTCTTTCTATCTTCTGCCGTGGTCGGGCTTTGAGTCTTCACTCAATTTCACACCTTGTAACACAGGCAAGAACTCTTTCTTTGAGTGTTCCATTTTTGAACTTCTTCAAGAACTTGTCAAGGTATGTACTCATTGAAAAACTTATCAAGCATCTTGATATATCTCTATAGATCTTGATGCTCAATACGTAAGCAGCCTCACCGATATCTTGATATATCTCTAGGGCATATTTCCTTCACACCCCTTCATCCAACCTTCCATGTATATGATAATCAATCACGTTAATTTACTTATCTACTAAACCAATTCCACTCTATTTACTTACCAAACTTCTAATCAAAATATAAGGTAATCCACAGTCTGAATTTGGTGAACATTTATTTACAAAATTGCATTATTATTGACAGGTAAATCACAAGCTAACGTACTAGAATATTTATATCCCGTTGCAACGCATGGGAATTGTTCTAGTATTCTTCATAATTGTGGACCCTAAATAAAAAAACCATCGATTTACCTTTCTGTTTCGGAACTGTTTCACCTGGTAATAGTATATCTGAAGAAACCTTCTCCATGTCTCATGGTCATCTCTCTCATCTCCTTTCCTTTCACAAATCGCTCCCTTTTGAGATACTCACCACGCCGCTCCATATTCGTGGGACTTCACGAGGGAGCTCGTGTCTGCCTCCAGCAATCGGAGACAAGGCCGTGTCCCTCCGGACTTCTTCCTCGTCTCGACACCGACGACGGCAAGGCGCCATTCAGTTCTGCAACATCACCGTTGTTGCAAAAAACAAATCCGCAACAAGATCTTTGTTGCAAAAAAATAATAATTCCAAAACAGAATCTCTGTTGCAAGTTTTTTTCTGCAACAAGACCTATGTTGCAAAAAAGATTCCACAACACAACCTTTGTTGCATAAAAATTTCACAACACAACCTCTATTACAAATGTTTCTGCAACATGATCTCTGTTGCAAAGTGAAGAAAAGACGTTCACCCCACTGGATCTATGTCAGATCCAACGGAAAAGATCCGCCAGCCGACGCGTAGCAGCTCCCTTTTTTAATTTAGGCTTCACAATTGTTATGGTTTTTCGCAATTTATTCTTGGACTATTAGGCTGTCCATAATAGGAGTATCATAGGTAGTACTATCATGCATGTCAACTAGACAATTTTGATTAAATGTCAATGGATTAAATAAAAAAGATGATTGAGTATCATATTATGATACCGTATCATAATGAATGATGTGCTGCTACGTGTCATGCATAATAATTAATGAGGTCATCTATGATAGTACCAACCTATAAAATGCACTACGGAGGGATGCTAATTTGGATGGTTGAGATAATCAATTGGCGACCTCGCGTCCCTCCCTCCCCCCCGAAACCCTCGCCGCCGCCTCCTTCCCCGCTCGATCCCGGCAGATTTCGGCGAATCTCGCCGCGCGCAGGCCGGATCCGGGCTCTCCTCCCTCTGTTCTTCCCTTCCCTCTCCCGGATCCGCCCTCACGCCGCCTCCCCTAGAGGTGGCCGGGATGACGTGCGCCCCTCCCCTTCGTCTCCCCTCCTCCCCTCTCCCCCTCGCCGCCGCCGGCGGGCGCCCCCGGCTCTGGCCCGAGTGGTGTCGGCGGCGGCGGGATGTCCTCTTCCCGCGTGCACGTCCTCCCTTTACGGGGTGGGGGCAACAGCGGTGCTGATCGGCTAGAAGGCGGCGCGGCTCCTTGCAGGCGGGGCGGCTTGGTGGCGCGGGGTGGCCGACGGCGCACCCCCGGCTCAAATCTGGGCCCTGAGGGCCCCATTTGGGTCCTAGCATGTCACACTCCTGGGGTGACTTCGTTGTCCTCTGCGTGGTGAGGAGGAGGAGCAGCTCGGACCGGGGGCGGCGACGCCGACGGCGTGCCTACTGCAGCGCGAAGGCGGGAGCTTTACGGGCCTATGAGGGCTCGGCTGGGCCTCTAGGCCCACAGGCCTGGTATACTCTACTATTGCGTCCGGTCGACTACCGTCGTTGACGGTGGAGGTTGAGCCCTCCCGCGTGCCGACGGTGCTGCTGCCTCTAGTCCCAGCTCCTCCTCTTCGATGTGCAGACCTCACTTCATGGTGCCGCGGTGAGACAGCGTGGGAAGCTTCAAGACTGTGGTGGTGCAGGGTGGTGGTCGGTTTGGTAGCGGCCTCCAGAGTGCCCGAGGTGAAGGTTGGGATCAAGAGAAATCCCTGTCGGCCTGGACGACCCCGACGCGGTGGCGCCTGAGGGTGCCGCCGGACCTTCCTGGAGGGCGTCGGGGGCTGTTGAGTATATGATTATTAGGAAGTATAGGATAGACTAGGATTTGATCATGCCTTGTCTTGTACTCTAAGTTGGTCATTGTACTCCTATATATATGCCCACGAGGCTCAAGCAATACAATCCATCAATAATTCCACCAATCTTCTCTATCCCCTTCTAACCCCGGGCCTGGCAAGCCTGGTGCCGGCCGCCGGGAATCCTACCTACCTCGTCGTATCGATTTGTTTGCCCTTTTACGCACCTCCGCCACGGTATCTCCTCCTAAAAAAGCTCACATTTTTTCTTTATCACCACCACACGCCCTCCGAAGACACTATACGCATCATCGGACGGGGATCAAACGTGGGAAACATTATTTCTCCTAAGGGGCATCGTGGCCACCACACAACCCCAACCAAGATGTTGAACAAAACAATAACAAGAGTGGGATTCCTCCCGCCGGTGAGGGGCCGTGGTCCTCCGCACCTCCATGGCCCAAAGGCCATGGGAGGCAAGGCAGACCGGCGGCTGCCGACGGGAGGAGGGGAAACCCTAGTCGCCTAAGAGTAGTTTATTGTGGAGGAGGAAAAAAGTGGATGTTTATGATTTACACCCAGACTTTATTAATGAACAATATAATGTTTAACATCGCCTAGGGCTCCAAAAGCCAAACATAACGTCACGGAACAAGCTGTAGCAAATTTCGAGCAATATTATGGTCATCCCCCCAAGAGGACACACAAGCCCTTAGCCCCCTCTCTCTCCTGTTACTTTGTAACTCCTTCTTCGTTATTTCGGTAGCGCCCGGAGTAGCCCTGCCGGAATCACTCCACCACCATCACCGTCACGCAGTCGTGTTGGCGGCAGTCCCATCTAAGTCTCCTCCCTCACTTGCTGGATCAAGGAGGAGGAGACGTCATTGAGCCATACGTGTGCTGAACGCGGAGGTGCTATCCGTTCGGGACTTCATCGGTCTGGATCGCGATTGGATCATGATGAGTACGAGTACATCAACCACGTGATATACACTTTCGCTTAATGGTCTACAAGGGTGCATACACACACTCTACCCTCTCGTTGACATGCTTCTCCTAGATAGATCTTGGGTGTTCGTAGGAATTGTTGTCGATTTTCATGCTTCGTTCCCCAACGGAATCGATCACGGAGGGCTTCTACATCAACCTTGTTGCACCTCCGATGATGTGTGAGTAGTTTATCATAGACCTACAGGTCGATATCTAGTATCTAGATGGTTTCTTCTCTCTCTTTTATCTTCAATACAATTAGACCAATTTGAGATTGGATCAGTGTCATCTATTTCCCTGGCCCTGAACTGAAAATGTTCTCCTCGATGTTATTGGAGATGTATTCGATGTAATTCTTTTTGCGGTGTGTTTGTTGGGATCCGATGGATTTTGGGTTTATGATCAAATTATCCATGAATATTATTTGAGTCTTCTGTGAACTCTTTTATGCATGATTATTATAGCTTTGTATTTCTCTTCGATCTATTGATTTGGTTTGGCTAACTAGATTGATTTATCTTGCAATGGGAGAGGTGCACTACAAAAAAAATACACTTCCGTGATGATGCGTGTTTGTCACAGTAGGTCGCGTTTTTTGTCATGCATGTACATCCATGACAATTTTATGACAGAATCAAGATAGTCATACATGTGCTGTCGTAGAAGTGTTCCATGACATTACCAAAATTATCATCACGGAAGTGTCCACTTCCATGACGATAAATCGCGCGTCACAGAAGTGCTTCCGTCAAGGGTGACCGACACGTGGCATCCACCGTAACGGAACGCCGTTAAGCTATCAGGTCGGGTTTTGGATCCGATAACCCGTTAACAGCCCTGACCAATGGGAAATTTCCACGTGTAAAATTCTTATTGGCCGGACGAAACACGTGTCAGCTCGTCAGTGGGTCAGATAGGCGCCTATGATATGTCGACACGTGCCACGGCCCACCACTGGCCCATTTAGCTTACAAAGCCGGCCCATTTGACTTGGTCAAAAGTTAACGAGCTGGCCCATGAAAAGCCTGTTAACGGTCTCTTCGCAAATAGCCCATTTTACGGCCCGTTAGGCCCTAAAGGAAATCGGCCCAACAATGTCATGTGGGCCGTTGAATATAACACCAGCCCATTTCACTTTCGGCCCATGCATGGCCCACGACGTCTTTCGGCCCATATGAGGCCTTCGTATCTTTCGGCCCTTTACAGGCCCACGGTGACTCTAGCCCATAATGAACAGTAATTTTCTTTATACCCGTTAACAACCCGTGATTTACATGGGCCGTTTCCAGCCCGTGTTAGCTTTCGGCTTATTGACGGCCCATACATTCTTGGGCTCCTTTTCGGCCCTCGATTACTTTCGGCCCGTTACTGGCCTGTTCCCCTAATGGGCCAAATTCGGCCCATGGAAAGAGTCGGCCCGTTATTGGCCTGTTCCCCTAATGGGCCAAATTCGGCCCATGGCAAGAGTCGGCCCGTTACTGGCCTGTTACCCTATGGGCCAAATTCGGCCCATGGCAAGAGTCGGCCCGTTTCTGGCCTGTTAACCCATTGCGCCATTTCCAGCCCGTCCTATATTCTGGCCCATTAACGACCCGTTATGCATGTGACAGAATTAAGCCTTTGCTGTCCTACGGCCTGTTACCGTGCTGGGCCGATACCAATTACGCCCGATTACGGCCCATGTAGACCCATTTATCTGACGGCCCGAGGCCCACCGATTACAGGCCCATTTATCGACGGCCCGTAGGAGACCCATGGATCCTACGGCCCGTATATGGCCCATGGTAGTTGCAGCCACTAGCAAACCAGGGAAAAAGAAGACTAGGAAATAAATAAGGCCGAAACTAACGCTAGGCTATTAAGGCGATTGCACAGATTACATCCACTCGGCATCAAAGATCGCCACCAGTGCAAATATAGGGAACACCCTACACTATACAAAAATGGCTTGCTGTTTTCTTCAGCCGGTGGCTGCACGTTAAGAATAAATTTTGTATCGCACCAAAACAAATTACAACTATATAACAAAAGGAAGGTTGGCATAAAACTTAACAGTCTAGCAGATAAATGCACCACCAGAAGTTCAGAAGCTCAGTTCATTTAACCTGACTGTTATGTTTTCATGCTATATTGTCCGATGGAGCACCATACCCTCGCCTTCATTTCCCCTAGGCTCCTGAACAACATAGCAAATGTCTGATAGTCTAGTTTCAAAACCATGCATATCTTGACGACATTGAGCAATGTTTCTCCTTGTTTCACAAAGGGTCTCTGTTAGGGAATGGACTTGTGTCTGGAGCGCAGATACAACATTGCTTTGAGCTTGCATATCTTGATCATGAGGCAGTTTGAACGATATTGCCTTAACAACCAACCCAGTATTACGCAGGAACGTGCTTTTGGCACTGCTAGTGGACAGGTATTGACCCACTGCAGCAAGAGCTGACATTGCAGTTATAGTTGCCTCGCCACCTTCAGAAGGTGGCGGTCCCACCATTTTTTCCATAGCTCGCTGAAAAGTTGAGGTTTTACATTTGTAGTACCAGAACAGAAGATATTAAGGAGGCAGCAAAACCAAACAAAATAGCTTTGTTCTATATACAGAACTTATTCTGGTGAACCCATGTAAAATATTAGTTGTATTTTATTGCAAAGTACATAATAAAACCAGGTTCCAAACATATGACCATGTACCAGCGCTAATGTATTGTCTATTTCTTCACATTGTATTGAGGGCTAAGGATAAAGAGACAAAGTTTATAATACGGTAAGTATAGTATGACATCATTCATATCACAAAACAACTGAGAACAGACAAACAGGCAATTGTAACGTTGTGTGGGCAAGTCTAGCACGGAACTAGATTACGGGTCAAGATCAAAGGAACATCACTCCTCTCTTTTAAACCTTGTAAGGTGCAATGATACGCTAAGACAATTGTGTATAAAATTGAAAAGAGTAATAGACATTGGCTGCAAACCATGCAGTTCAAGGCACAAGTCAGAGTAAGTAGTAGTTAAAAGGCATGAGGATTAAGGACTTACAACAGCGGCTTTGACTGGTGTAGTCATGCCCTTCTTCTTGCTGGTGTGACAGTCCTTGAGGATTTCCACATCATTTGGTTCGGGTACTTTTTGGTCCTTGCGGGCTTTCCTCTGCATTTCGAACAAGTCAATATAGATCTGATAATATGGTACAGCAAAAAGAGTGAAACAACAGCTAATTACAAGAGCCTCGCAGTGTGCAATATAGCTACGAGATCCTGTCCTGTTGGAATTTCACTTTCGTACGGTTGGCCTTGTTCTTTGAACAGTTCACCTACAAGAAGATAGATTTGTGTGGCACATGCGTAAATAGGACTTCAACATGTGATCTGATCACATATATATAATGTACCTGATACTTCGGATCAGACCAGTGTTCAACAAGGCCCCTCCAGTCTTCATCCGATATATTTTCCACTGGAGATGTTTGGGAAAGTTCACTGTTAGCCTTGCCTTCAAAGTGAGTTTTCCTCAAGTTATACCGATACTGTCGCAGAGCAGACTTGAAAACATGGGTGCAAGCTTGTCTGGTTGCATCATCTTGGCTATCCAACTTGAACCTCATCTGTTGAAAATTATGGGAGTCTCATTATCAGCAACCTAGAAAGTATGGGACAGAGCAAGACGATATTACTAGTTTCCATACATAACCATACTTACAGATAAATGGTCGAGGAAGGTGTTGAACTGGGTTTCGTCTTTGTCATTCCTGTACTGAATCCATGTTGGGAGGATACGTACATGACACCTAACGGCAACCGCTGCCTCTGATACTAACTTGGCTGACTCTGTAGCATCACGTGGCCTTTTTAAACCTGCCTCAAAACGGATCTCCATTCTTCCTCCTCTAGATTTAGTTAACCTATCGAGCATTATCCCTGATGTTTGTTTCCTCTTGTGCCTAGGTGCTAGTCCAACAACGAACATAGGAAGTGTTAGTGTACATCAAACTGTGAGACTACATATAAAGAAGCATGCAACTGTAACTTGACTCCAGCAACTACCTTCTTGCTGTTGAAGCTCACAAGGTTCATCTGATATTGCCAACTCGTCTTGTGTCAAGAGTGCTTTGGAAGTAGTGTCAGGTGGCAAGGGAGCTTGGGAACGTGCTGCTAGCTCAGTTGAAGCACGAGTAAGTCGTGCAGCTGGTAGTACTGTGGTAGGTGTTGCAAGAACTAGGGCTGTCTCTGCTTGTTTGGTGGCAGCTATTTGTTTCTGTTTGGCTTTTTTGCAACTCGTGTAGCATGGGATGCCGTGTTTGTAGAATTTTCCGCTGGACTTTGACCTTCTATTGCACCATCAGTACCAGCAGAATCTGCAGGATTCATCCGCTTCTCATTCCCTGCCATTCTGTGTTTCTTCCTCTTTCTCTGTGCCATGTTAAGTCAAGCCGACAAGAAAAACGAATAACAATTTAGTTCTTCAGAACAAATTGATGCGTGATGCAGACGAACTGAACTTTGATGTTAGACAACCACATGATAGGAGGATGTAATATGTATGAAAAACAGGACGGAAGAGATAACCAGAACTATGATGTGTAAACTAAGAAGAAGACATTTCACCAAATTAGAAGCAATGCAATGGAAGGTAGACACCATATGAAAGATGCTACAAATATCGCTCTGCCAAGTTAACAGTGTCTCATCATAAATGGCGTTTAAACAAATGTGAAGCAGTACAAGAAATAAATCATATGCAAGATGCAAACAACATCACACTACCATGTTAGAGGTCTCTCGTCATTAGTGCCATTGCATATTCACAGCATTGCATATTCACAGCTTATGATGTGTAAACTAAGGAGAAGGCATTTCAACAAATTAGAAGCAATGAAAGCTAGACACCATATGAAAGATGCAATGAATATCACTCTACCAAGTTAAAATTGTCTCGTCATAAGTGCCATTTCAACAAATTAGTAGTACAAGCTAGAAAAGAATGTGAGATGTAACCTATATCACACTCCGAAGTCAAACGTGTCTTATGATAAGTGATTGTTGCAGGTTACACAACAGTAGTAATTTGATGTAAGAACATGGTGTGATAGACAAATATTGTATGTTCCAGAAACAGGAACACGTGTCTTATTCAAGTATAATGTGTAAAGTAAGCAGATGGAATTCAACAAAATTAGAAGCAATACAAGCTAGACATCACACATAACATGCAACCACATATAACAGTGCCAAGTTAGAGGGAGCACCGGTGATGCTGCACTAGGGGAGACGTGCTCATCATAAACACAGCTTTGTTGAGTGTCTATGCATGTGTTGTCTTGGAAATCATCTTGGGGGTGTGGAGGAGTAGAAACTGTAGAGGCCCTCCGTTCGGAAGGAGCACCTTTATCCACTGCCTTGCTAACTTCCTTCCGCTTTATTGATTTTGAATTGTCAAGTAAAACCGACAAGAAAAAGCAATAAAATTCTCTCTTCAGAACTCATTCATGCATGATACTGACAATCACTACTTTGATGTAAGGCAAACACATGATACCAGGATGGAATATGTACGAAAAACAGGACGGCATGGCATGTTCACAACTGTTTGTGTAAACTAAGCAGAAACCATTCCAGCAAACAAGAAGCAATGCAAGCTAGACACCATATGAAAGTGCAACCAATATGACTCTGCCAAGTTAAAAGCGTCCCATCATAAATGGAATTTCAACAAATTAGAAGCAGCGCATGCTATAAATCATATGAAAGATGCAACTAATATCGCACTGCATATACTAAAGGTGTCTCGTCATGTTGATTGATGCGGGATACAAAAAAACAGTAGTTTTATGTAAGGACATGCTTAATAGACAGATGTACTATGTACTAAATACAGGAAGGCATGTCACATTAACAGGTATAATGTATAAGCTAAGCAGACTAGCACATGCAGTTTAACCAGATTGGAAGAATTACAATCTAGACACCATATGCAACATGCAACCACATGTCACGCTGCCAAGTTAGAGCAAGCACCTGCGATGCTAGTGTAGGGGAAATGCTGTAATCAACTACAGAGCTACGTTCACTATCTTCATCTAGCATTTCTGTTTCTTGAGAATCATGTCGGGAGGCTGACGCTGCATTCTTTAAATGAGGAGTAGTCCCCTTGCCTGCCCGCCTCGTCATAAGTGATTGATGAGGGATAGACAAGAACATTAGTTTGATGTAAGAACATGGTTAATACACAGATGTACTAGTATGTACCAAAAACAGAAAGGTATGTCATATCAAAGGTATAATGTGTAAGCTAAGCAGATGCAATTTAACCAAATTGGAAGCAATACAAGCTAGACATCCGGCTGGAGTGGTGAGCATGATCATCTAGGACCTGAGAGCCTGGTGGGAGGCAGGCTGCTTCGCCACCATCGCAGCTTTTTAGTTGGCTTCCAGGTGATGCCTATCTTTGCTGGGCTTGTCACTGGCTCGGCCAGTGCCCTGACTAGCTATTTGTCTTCTGGTGCTCACGGGATGGTGGTTCATGTAAAAAAATATCTTTCCTTATCTTACCGACTTCGGCCTTTCGAATACAAGCTAGACACCATATGGAACATGCAACCACATATGACACCGCGAAGTTAAAGCAAGCACCTGGGATGGTGGTTCATTGCGAGCGAGGTCATCAACTCCAGAGCTACGTTTACCGTCTCCATCTGTTGACACTGCACCCTTTATAGCGCTGTAATGTGTCTTGCCTACCCGCAGACGAAGCTGGAGCGACTTCTCTCTTTTATTTTTGGCTTCTCCCATGGCAGCAGAGTCTGAAATACCCTTGCATAAAAACACAATAGTGAGAGTAAGGGTGAAGTGTGTGCAGAACTAGTGCACTGTAAAAGTAGCAGATAGCAGGTGGTTGAAAAATAAATGACAGGAGACATATGATAGCTCTACAACATTGCATGGCAAACAAAATTAGATTCTACTCCGTATGATTTTGTAATATATGAGCATAGGAAATGCAGGTACTCCTCCAGCACACCACCACATGTGGTCATATCTAAGATAACAGTCGACTGAAAATAAATAGGTCAGTCGATTTTTTTAATGAACCGTCCGATCTATAAGGAACGGGAGATGGCCTTCGTCTACCTCCCGTCAGTCACTGTTGACGATCTTTCTCGAACCGCCAGCGACCACCGGCCCAGACCCCTGCCTCCGCCGCCCCGCCCTCCCATCGACCTCACACCACCGCCGTGCTTGGCAGCGCTCCCAGGCCATCCCTTTAATCCCGGCCGACCTCCAGATCGGGCGTGTAGCGACCAGACCTCAAACAGTCTGTGCTGCTGTGCACCAGTGTCATCCCTGGATCAGTAATGCTGACACGCACAGTACAAATGGAGGATTTATAACAGAGTAGCAATCACACACTTATTACCACGAATATCTCGAAAGAGAATAAGTATGATAAATATGGCTTAAGGCCATCTAAAAACGATAACAGCGGAAGGCTTCGAAGATAAGTGAGTCCATCAAGTCCAACGGCATCACTGAGTATAAGACCACGACCTAAGGCACCTTACTCGTCGTCTGAAAAGTCTGCAACATGAAACGTTGCAGCCCGAAAACGGGTCAGCACATGGAATATGCTGGCAATGTAACACATAGAGAGTAATGAACAGAATAATAATATACTACATGCATATGTGGCTGGTAGAAAGCTCTATGGTTACAGTTTTGCGAAAAGCCAATTTTTCCCTACTTCAAAGGAATAAATTTTATTTAACTATCATGGTGGTTGTTAAACATTGAGAAGGTACCTCCAACTCAATCCCAATTAAGTATCATCATTAACCCAACAATATTAATTAAAGTAACATGATGATGAGATTCACATGATAATCCAGGTACTAGATACTCAAGCTGTCCATAACCGGGGACACGGCTAATCATGATTAGTTTGTACACTCTGCAGAGGTTTGTGCACTTTTCGCCACAAGACTCGATCGCCTCCGCTTGATTCTCGCACTGCATGATGTTTGAGAAACGGATGACCGAGACACAGTCTTTCAGAAGCGTTAACTCTCTACTCTAGGTAGACCGTACCACCTACAACCCCTACATTTGCTAGTCTACCTCTTCAAGAGCTCACACAACTTAATCAACTATGCTAGAGCCCATAATAGCTTGTGGCTGCACACGGAAGTTTCTAGCATGAATAATCTCATGATCCCTTTGAGCCTGGGTGGCGGTCCATAGGATGATCACACGGGTACTCCGGGATATCCAAAAATATAGGCAGCACTGGGTTCTCCAGGTGCCTCAATCCACCCAGATGTGAGTTTTAGTTGCCACCTTAAGTAAACCATTAGTTAACAATCTCACATCTGTCGTGAATATCACTCAAACCCAATCCACGTCTACGAGCATAGCATGGCAATATAAGCAAACGTAGAAGTAACTCCCAAGGGTTTGATAATAAAACAGGTAATAGGTACTACCTCAACTACTTCCCAATACCCACAGTTTATTTAGATCCTAACCATGCAATGTTTGAGGATTGATCTAATGCAATAAAAACTAGGTATGGAAAAGTATGATCAAAGTGTTACTTGCCTTGCTGATGATCCGCGTAACCTAGAGACTCGAAGTAACAAGCGGCGCACTCCGGGTACTCTATCGCAAACAAACAAACAAACAATAAGTACTCATCTAATGCACAAACAAAACTCAAATAAAGATCTAACCAGAAAGTTCAACTTAAGAACTCCGGTTTGCAAAAAGAATCAAATCGAACGAAGCAACGAAAATCAAACGGTGAAAGAAACAAGCTTCGTTTACTAATCTGGATCTAGGTCAAATTTTATAGTAGCAAAAACTTGTTTGAGTGGGTTAAACGGAAAGAGAATTTCGAGACGAAACTCTAGGCGCTTGAATCGCCTGATTCCAATAAACGAGCGAAAAGTTAAACGAAAACGAAGTTCCGCTCGGAAATCACGATCTGGAATAATCGCGGAAAATCCGACGAAAAAAGAAAAACTGACAAACAGTTAAACGAACGAACGTTCGTTAACAGCGACAATCCGACGAACACGTTCGTTAAAACGAACGGGTCAATGAACGTTCAGTAAGTAATAAAACCGAAAAAATAAACCGATCTAAAAAAACAAAAACTAGGGTTTAGAAAAAAATAAACCGAATCGTTTTTTTTAAGAAAATCGGACTCGGGCGGCGGGGGCTCGGCTACCTCGGCGGCAGCTCCGGCGGGGCGGCGGGGCTCGGGCGGGGCTCGGCGGGCGGCGGCGAGCGACGGCGCACGGCTGCGAGGCGGCGGCGCGAGCGGCGGCGGCGCGGGCACTGCAGGCGGCGGCGGCGGGCGCGGTTTGGGGCGGCGGCGGGGTGAGGAGAGGAGGCGGGGTGGGGGGTATATAAGGAGGGGAGGGGGTCGCGTGGAGGAGGGGGCAAGGCGACGGCGGGGCGGCGTGTCCCTGGCGGACTCTGGCGACGGCGGCGTCGTGCTGGGGAGGGAGACGACGCGGGCGGGCCGGCCTGGCCCGGCTGGGCCTCGGCCCAGTCAGGCGCGGTTTTTTTTAAATATAATCGCCGAATATAAAAAAAATCGCAGAAAAATAAATAAAAATCCAAAAATGATAAAACAAAATTTCCCCGTCTAATTAAAATAATTAGAACAAGGTGAACATTTTCTTGGCCCAAAAATGCAGTTTTGAAAACGTGCAATTTTTTTAATAAAGTTAAAATTGAAAATAAAATCCGAATAAAATCCAATATTTGATTTTAATATTTTCCTCCAATATTCCAATTATTTTGGAGAAGTCATATTTTCTCCTCTCATTTATTTTAATTTGAAATATTTTTCGGAGAAAAAAATAATTAAAACCAAAATCCTCGTTTTATTATTTGATAAAAATCAAATATGAAAAATCGGGAAAATCCCCAACTCTCTCCGAGGGTCCTTGAGTTGCTTAGGATTTATCGAGGATTTGCCAAAATGCAATAAAATATGCTATGCAATGATGATCTAATGTATAACATTCGAAATTGAAAATTCGGGATGTTACAAACCTACCCCCTTAAGATGAATCTCGCCCTCGAGATTCGGGTTGGCTAGAAAATAGGTGAGAGTGGTTCTTCCGTAGATCTTCCTCTCGCTCCCAGGTGGCTTCATCTTCCGTATGGTGACTCCACTGGACTTTGCAAAACTTGATAACCTTACTGCGGGTGACCCGGCTGGCATACTCAAGAATCTTAACTGGTTTCTCCACATAGGTCAAATCACTTTCCAGCTGAATCGCTTCCAGTGGCACTGTATCTCTCAGTGGTATCTCAGCCATCTCTGCATGGCACTTCTTCAACTGGGAAACGTGAAATACATCATGAACTCCTGACAATCCTTCAGGCAATTCCAGCTTGTAGGCAACTTCTCCCATACGTTCCAAAACTCTGTATGGTCCGATAAAACGGGGCGCTAACTTTCCCTTAACTCCAAAGCGCTTCACTCCTCGAAGTGGTGATACTCGAAGATAAACTCTGTCTCCGACTTCGTGAACTGTCTCCTTACGTTTAGAATCCGCATAACTCTTCTGCCTGGACTGGGCTACCTTGAGCCTATCGCAAATCAACCTCACTTTCTGTTCAGACTCCTTAATCAAATCTGGTCCAAACAACTGACGGTCTCCAACTTCGTCCCATAACAATGGTGTTCTACACCTCCTTCCGTACAAAGCTTCGAAAGGGGCCATCTTCAAACTGGTTTGATAACTGTTGTTGTAAGAAAACTCTGCATATGGCAAATTGTCGTCCCAACTAGATCCATAATCTAGTGCACAGGCTCTCAACATGTCTTCCAAAATCTGATTGACTCTCTCGGTCTGTCCATCTGTCTGTGGGTGAAAGGCTGTACTGAATTCTAGCCTGGTTCCCAAAGTTTCATGTAACTGATTCCAAAACTTTGAGGTAAACTGGGTTCCTCTATCTGATACAATGGTCCTCGGAACTCCATGCAAACATACGATTCTTGTCATGTATATCTTTGCCAACTTAGCATTGGTGTAAGTGGTCTTCACTGGAATGAAATGAGATACTTACGTCAAACGGTCGACTACAACCCATATTGAGTCATAGCCTGAACGAGTCCTGGGCAATCCCGTGATAAAATCCATGCCTAGTTTATCTCACTTCCATTCGGGTATCGGCAATGGTTGTAGCAATCCTGCTGGCTTCTGATGTTCTACCTTCACTCTCTGACACACATCACAAACTGCTACATACTCCGCAATATCCTTCTTCATTCCGGTCCACCAGAAAGTATCCTTCAAATCCAAATACATCTTGGTATTTCCTGGGTGAATCGAGTACGGTGAATCATGGGCCTCTTGCAAAATCAACTTCCTGATCTCCGGATCATTGGGTACAAAAACGCGGTCCTCAAACCATAAGGTATCGTACTCATCCTCACGAAATCCCTTGACTTTTCCTTTGCTCAACTTTTCCTTTATCTCGTCAATCTCCTTGTCTGTCTTCTGAGCTTCTCTGATCTTTTCCATCAAGGTAGACTGAATCTCCAATGTTGCTAAATAACCTCTTGGAACTATCTCCAAACATAGCTCGCGAAGATCCTCGGCTAACTCCTGGGGTAACTCTCTTTTCATGAGTGTGTTGACATGGCTCTTGCGGCTCAACGCATCTGCTACTACGTTAGCCTTCCCTGGGTGATAATGCAATCTCATATCATAGTCCTTAATAAGCTCCAACCATCTCCTCTGCCTGAGATTTAACTCCTTCCGCGTGAAAATGTACTTCAAACTCTTGTGATCCGTGTACACCTCACAATGGTTTCTGATGAGGAAATGTCTCCATGTCTTCAATGCATGCACTACGACTGCTAACTCCAAATCATGCGTGGCATAATTCTTCTCATGGGGTTTAAGTTGTCGTGAAGCATATGACACAACTCTTCCTTCCTGCATAAGCACTGCTCCAAGTCCTCGACGAGAAGCATCGCAATAAACTTCATAATCCTTGCGTTGATCTGGCAGAATCAACACTGGTGATGTAACCAATCGTTTCTTCAATTCTTGGAAACTAGCTTCACATTCCTCAGTCCAATTGAATTTGGTGTCCTTCTTCAATAGCTCAGTCATGGGCTTTGCAATCTTCGAGAAATTCTCGATGAACCTCCGGTAGTATCCTGCAAGTCCAAGGAAACTCCGGATCTCTCCAACTGACATGGGTGATTCCCAGCTTGTTACTGTGTCAACTTTGGCGGGGTCTACTGCTATTCCTTCTCCGGATATAACATGTCCGAGGAATCCAACTTCCTTCAGCCAAAATTCACATTTGCTGAACTTGGCGTATAACTGGTGTTCTCTGAGCTTCTCAAGTACCAAACGCAAATGCTCCTTATGCTCTTCTTCATTCTTGGAATAGACTAAAATATCGTCAATGAACACCACGACGAACTTATCCAAAAACTCCATAAACACTTTGTTCATCAGGTTCATGAAATAGGCAGGTGCGTTAGTCAGACCAAATGACATAACGGTATACTCATATAGCCCATATCTGGTGGTAAAAGCCGTCTTAGGTATATCCTGCTCTCGAATCTTTAACTGATGGTATCATGATCGTAGATCGATCTTGGAAAATACCTTAGCTCCTTGTAAGCGGTCAAACAAATCATTGATCATCGGCAGTGGGTACTTGTTTTTGATGGTCACTTCATTCAATCCACGGTAATCAACAACCATCCTCAACGATCCATCTTTCTTCTCCACTAGAAGTACTGGTGATCCCCAAGGTGACGAACTTGGGCGAATATAGCCTTTATCCAATAATTCCTTAATCTGCTTCTTAATCTCCTCCAAATCCTTTGCGGGCATCCTGTACGGTCTCTTAGATATTGGCCCTGTGCCTGGAAAAAGTTCAATCAAGAACTCAATGTCTCTATCCGGTGGCATGCCTAGCAACTCTTCTGGAAATACATCCGGGTAATCCTTCACCACTGGTACTTCCTCCTGTACAACTCCTGATAAGGAATTCACTTGAATCCTCTTCGGCATATGCCGAGATACATACTTAATCCTTCTTCCTTCTGGGGTGGTAAGCAAAATAGACTTACTGGCGCACTCAATGTTCCCTTCATACTTTGATAACCAATCCATGCCTAATATCACATCCAATCCTTGCGATTCCAATATTATTAGGTCTGAGGGAAACAGGTAGTTACCAATCCTTAATGGTAACCGTTCACACCATAAACTAGCCATATACTCTGCTCTTGGCGAGGTTACTAACATGGGTGACCTAAGGGCTTGGGTTGGCAGTTTATACTTATCCACAAATCCCCTTGATATGTATGAATGCGATGCACCAGTATCAAAAAGAACGAGTGCAGTAAATGACTTAACCATAAACTTACCTATTACTGCATCAGGCTGTGCTTCAACCTCTTCCACGCTCACGTGGTTCACATGTCCTTTGTTGAAAGGGTTCGGCTTCTTCCCAGAGCTTCCATTGCCATTTCCATTCTGGGCTTCAGGACAATCAGTTGCATAATGTCCAGTCTTCTGGCACTTGAAACAAGTAATGTGACTTAGATCCCTCTTGGCTGGGGTAGATGGGTTGGTGCGGTTCTGTCCGTTGCTTCCTCCATTCCCATTACCATTCTTGGGTCCACTATGGTTGTGCGAACTACCTCCTCCATGGGTATGCTGAAACTGTCCTCCCGGTTTCGGGGCAAATCGTGGCTTCTGCTGAGCTCCAGAATTATACTTTCCCTTGTCCATACTTCCTCTTACGGTTTTCAATCTGCTGCTGCTTCCCTTCAATCATGAGTGCTCTATCTACCAACTCCTGGTAGTTGTTGAAGGTTGCTACCATTAGCTGCATGCTCAGCTCATCATTCAATCCTTCGAGAAACTTCTCCTGCTTGGCTGCATCCGTAGCAACGTCATCTGGTGCATAACGTGCTAACTTACTGAAATCCTCCACATACTGGCCTACGGTGCATCCTCCTTGGCGTAGGTTACGAAACTCACGCTTCTTCATAGCCATAGCTCCTGCTAAAACATGGGCTGTACGGAAAGCTTGCTGAAACTGGTCCCATGTGACAGTGTCAATAGGGTGTGTGGCTGTGTAATTCTCCCACCATGATGCTGCAGGTCCATCAAGCTGATGTGCGGCAAAACGCACTCTTTCCGCATCTGTGCATCCTGCAGTGGCCAACTCCCTTCCAACTTTGCGGAGCCAATCATCTGCAATAATCGGCTCGGTGCTGCTGGAAAACACCGGCGGATTTAGCCTCAAGAAACGGGCTAAGTGATCAACAGGTGGTGGTGGTGGGTTGTTGTTGTTGTTGTTGCCTTGGTTCTGTACTAACACTTGCATTAGGGCATTCTGTTGCTGAATCAACTGGGTGATCTCCGGTGGGAAAACAAATCCGGTGTCGCGTCTCGGAGGCATCTGATAGGTTAGAAAAGATGAGAGTTTAGAATAGAATGAGGTCTAGAGGGAAAACACTACCCATATGCTCATGAGACAAACACAATCAATATCACTCAATCAATTCAGACAAGGCATACAATTGATCTAACTAGCATTACAAAAGTGCTTGAACTATACTATTAAATGGGGAAAAACTACTACTGATATGGTGGTCTACTAGAAATTCTGATCAGTCGAAGACTCCATGATATCTGCTCCAGCTTCATCAACAAAGTCATCTTCACTGGGGTCCGAGTCGGTGTCGTCGATGATGATGTAGTTATCCGGGCAAGCGCATTCATCATCTTCTGCTTTTGGCACGGGATTTCCCATGAATACTCCAATCTTCTTCTCCAGGTCGTCATTCTTCCCTACTAGTGCGACGATTTCCTCCAAATAATCCTCGCGTGTAGCCTTGAGTTCTTCCTCCAGCTCCTTGATCTTCGTCAATGCCTTCTTCAGATCTATCTTCTCTGAGCACATCTGGTTCTCCTGGCGACGGATGTGTTGGTTTTGCTCCTGGATGAAAGCTGCAATTGATCCATCCTTCTTGGTGCTGATCATCTCCCATTGCTCGTTTCGGGTCCACAAATCTGATAAACAGTATCCTTAAGCTCCCTGTGGTAGACTTCTCCAATGCGTCCCATAGCGATGTGGGCTGCCATGCTCTTCCCTAAACTCCAGGTTGGTGCTTCAAAAGCCAATTTTATAGGTTCAGTGACTGGCGCAAACGTCCTTCCTGGAACTTGAACTTGAATCTTCCAGCTCTCCTCTTCAGGTAATGTGGCGTTGTAGGTTCCGGTGATGCTTGGTATTCCTATGTTCAAGTACTTGGTGACTTCCTTCAAGTGACGTCCAAAAGGCATATCTTCATCTGGTTGCATGAACTTACTCCTTGCATCCGCCATACCTAAAAGAGTAGAAAGTGGAGAGGGGTCAGAATGAGAAGAGAGAAGTGTTCTAGGGTTTAAGCTTAGTGGTCGTGTCCTACAGTCAGTGTGTGCTCTGATACCACCTTTGTAGCGACCAGACCTCAAACAGTCTGTGCTGCTGTGCACCAGTGTCATCCCTGGATCAGTAATGCTGACACACACAGTACAAATGGAGGATTTATAACAGAGTAGCAATCACACACTTATTACCACGAATATCTCGAAAGAGAATAAGTATGATAAATATGGCTTAAGGCCATCTAAAAACGATAACAGCGGAAGGCTTCGAAGATAAGTGAGTCCATCAACTCCAACGGCATCACTGAGTATAAGACCACGACCTAAGGCACCTTACTCGTCGTCTGAAAAGTCTGCAACATGAAACGTTGCAGCCCGAAAACGGGTCAGCACATGGAATATGCTGGCAATGTAACACATAGAGAGTAATGAACATAATAATGCTATACTACATGCATATATGGCTGGTGGAAAGCTCTATGGTTACAGTTTTGCGAAAAGCCAATTTTTCCCTACTTCAAAGGAATAAATTTTATTTAACTATCATGGTGGTTGTTAAACATTGAGAAGGTACCTCCAACTCAATCCCAATTAAGTATCATCATTAACCCAACAAATTAATTAAAGTAACATGGTGATGAGATTCACATGATAATCCAGGTACTAGATACTCAAGTTGTCCATAACCGGGGACACGGCTAATCATGATAAGTTTGCACACTCTGTAGAGGTTTGTGCACTTTTCCCCACAAGCCTCGATCGCCTCCGCTTGATTCTCGCACTGCATGATGTTTGAGAAACGGATGACCGAGACACAGTCTTTCAGAAGCGTTAACTCTCTACTCTGGGTAGACCGTACCACCTACAACACCTACATCTGCTAGTCTACCTCTTCAAGAGCTCACACAACTTAATCAACTATGCTAGAGCCCATAATAGCTTGTGGCTGCACACGGAAGTTTCTAGCATGAATAATCTCATGATCCCTTTGAGCCTGGGTGGCGGTCCATAGGATGATCACACGGGTACTCCGGGATATCCAAAAATACAGGCAGCACTGGGTTCTCTAGGTGCCTCAATCCACCCAGATGTGAGTTTTAGTTGCCACCTTAAGTAAACCATTAGTTAACAATCTCACATCTGTCGTGAATATCACTCAAACCCAATCCACATCTACGAGCATAGCATGGCAATATAAGCAAACGTAGAAGTAACTCCCAAGGGTTTGATAATAAAACAGGTAATAGGTACTACCTCAATACCCATAGTTTATTTAGATCCTAACCATGCAATGTTTGAGGATTGATCTAATGCAATAAAAACTAGGTATGGAAAAGTATGATCAAAGTGTTACTTGCCTTGCTGATGATCCGCGTAACCTAGAGACTCGAAGTAACAAGCGGCGCACTCCGGGTACTCTATCGCAAACAAACAAACAAACAATAAGTACTCATCTAATGCACAAACAAAACTCAAATAAAGATCTAACCAAAAAGTTCAACTTAAGAACTCCGGTTTGCAAAAAGAATCAAATCGAACGAAGCAACGAAAATCAAACGGTGAAAGAAACAAGCTTCGTTTACTAATCTGGATCTAGGTCAAATTTTACAGTAGCAAAAACTTGTTTGAGTGGGTTAAACGGAAAGAGAATTTCGAGACGAAACTCTAGGCGCTTGAATCGCCTGATTCCGATAAACGAGCGAAAAGTTAAACGAAAATGAAGTTCCGCTCGGGAATCACGATCTGGAATAATCGCGGAAAATCCGACGAAAAAAGAAAAACTGACGAACAGTTAAACGAACGAACACTCGTTAACAGCGACAATCTGACGAACACGTTCGTTAAAACGAACGGGTCGGTGAACGTTCACTAAGTAATAAAACCGAAAAAATCGATCTAAAAAAACGAAAACTAGGGTTTAGAAAAAAATAAACCGAATCGTTTTTTAAAGAAAACCGGACTCGGGCGGCGGCGGCTCGGCTACCTCGGCGGCAGCTCCGGCGGGACTCCGGCGGGGCGGCGGGGCTCGGGCGGGGCTCGGGCGAAGGCGGGGCTCAGCGGGCGGCGCGAGCGGCGGTGGCGCAGGCACTGCAGGCGGCGGCGGCGGGCGCGGGTTGGGACGGCGGCGGGGTGACGAGAGGAGGCGGGGTGGGGGTATATAAGGAGGGAAGGGGGTGGCGTGGAGGAGGGGGCAGGGCGGCGGCGGGGCGGCGTGTCCCTGGCGGACTCGGGCGACGGCGGCGTCTTGCTGGGGAGGGAGACGACGCGGGCGGGCCGGCCTGGCTCGGCTGGGCCTCGGCCCAGTGGGGCGCGGGTTTTTTTTAAATATAATCGCCGAATCTAAAAAAAATCGCAGAAAAATAAATAAAAATCCAAAAATGATAAAACAAATTTTCCCCGTCTAATTAAAATAATTCGAACAAGGTGAACATTTGCTTGGCCCAAAAATGCAGTTTTGAAAACGTGCAATTTTTTTAATGCAATTAAAATTGAAAATAAAATCCGAATAAAATCCAATATTTGATTTTAACATTTTCCTCCAATATTCCAATTATTTTGGAGAAGTCATATTTTCTCCTCTCATTTATTTTAATATGAAATATTTTTCGGAGAGAAAAATAATTAAAACCAAAATCCTCGTTTTATTATTTGATAAAAATCAAATATGAAAAATCGGGAAAATCCCCAACTCTCTCCGAGGGTCCTTGAGTTGCTTAGGATTTATCGAGGATTTGCCAAAATGCAATAAAATATGCTATGCAATGATGATCTAATGTATAACATTCCAAATTGAAAATTTGGGATGTTACAGGGCGCTAGTAGCTCTAGGCCGCACACGCCCCTAAGATAAACACCAAGGCGCTGCTTCCCTGGCGTAATAGGCGTACTAGCGCCCGTTACGCCGGGGAATGCTTCCGTTAATTGGGAATCAACTGGCCAGAAATTGAAATTCAGGGGGGCGACGGACCTCTAGCTAAGGTGAAATAGTATATGAGGAGAAACCTTGTGCATCGCGAGTTACTAGGAACATCTAGTATCAAGAAGAAGCGGTCAACTAGTGTCTTCTGTGGGATGAATACCGTGCAAGCAGAGACGTAAGATTTGCACGAATAAGGGAAGAGGAGTACCTTTTTCGGTTGCCGGTGTGGTCACCTCCACATGTCGCGCCGATCTTCTTCTTTTTACCGGGGAAACCGATGTTCTGGAGGGTGCAGGCTTGGACGAACCCATGGACAAATTGTTGACTGTGTTGCCGTGGCCGTATGTCGGCGGAGGGGAAGCAGATCCGAGGCAGCGAAGGACGGCGTAGCAGGAACAGCTCCGGTGCGGTGGAGGGTGGCGAAGTTGGAGCGGCAGCGGTGAGGCGCAGGACGGCGTGGTTGAACTGGCTCGGTTACGGATGGCTCGGCCTCGGCTTCAACTACTAGCCGTGGAGGGCGTTGCGGTTGAGGTTGCGGTGGATGACGACGTCGAGGTATCGGCTCCAGCGTGATGGAGGAGGGCGGCGGTTGATGGGTGGGATGGGGTGGCGGATGGAGGACGCCGGGGTTTCGCGGCTGGTGGAGAGGTAGTTTTGGCGCCCACGGAGTACGAATGGGGTATCGGACGGGTGGGGGGAACCATGTTTTGGTCTGGGACGCGCTTGTTTTTGGCTTTTTTTAACAGAAGATGGGACGCGCTTGTTTGAAATTTGGGGAAAGTACAAACTTTGCCCTCTCTTAAATTTTGGACCTACTGCAGGTCGGGGGTAGGATGGTAATCCCAGGTGTCCCAAATAGTGGGCGGGAGCGATTTCGGCCGCGCGCATGTGTGCTTAGGCGGCCATTGTGTATGAATGTTTTTCGGATGCGATTGCGTTGCGTCTAGATGAAGCTACAAACCTACCCCGGTTTAGACCTTTGGACGTCGGGCCAGTAGGTTTCGGGGGTCGGAGTTATTAGAAAAGTAATTTCCTTGTACTACCAAACATTGGTCTCACGCAGTTTCGGGCGAGTAGAGGCTCTTTTGGCGCTTCATTCGAAATTTTGAAAGACAAGCATTCACGTTTAGAGTACACTTGAACTATGAGGATTGACCTAAATAGACAACGTTATATTTGACCTTGTATGTTTGAAAACCTCATTAAATTATCCGCTTCTTTTTGAAATTTTGACACTTGAAAATCCTATAACTATGATTATTTTGGAATGGAGGAGCTAAATTTGAATCTATTTTGTACACGACTACATATGCTATTATGTACAAAATCAGAGCAAAGATTGGTGCCCCCATAATTTAGGTATGGTTTACAAATGCCATGATATCAAATTCAAATAATTGAATGGACTTCATGTTGAATTCGATTTTTTAAACCACCTTAAGTTGAATTCAAATGTATGCTTTTTCATAGGTAGCTATTTATAATGTCCATTGTGTAACTTTCGTATGTATAATGTGCTTTACACACACAACATGAACTATACTCACGTTTATATTCGATTGCTAAAGCGATGCATTGTCCGAAGTTCAAAATACTAACTATGTGGATCAATTGTGTCGAATAATAACATAGGCATGCTCAAATTCGATAAAATCTAGATGTCTGATGGATCAATGACCGCTCCTTACGCGAATTGCAAATATCATGATCCCATCCTAATATTTGGATACAATTTATATCTTTAATAAATGTGTAGAGTAGTCTTTTACGTGTAGTTTCACTCTCCATCGGTGGTCTCTCACACATGCTCACACACTCTCTCCCGAGGTGTCTTTCTCGCACACATGCTCTAGATTTAACCCTCCCTCCCTCTCGTAACCATTTACAACTGTTTTCACTAACCTTTATCACAAGCACTCTTCCTCTCGCAAACATACACACGCACAATCCTCATCGACCGTTTCTATATACATGGACCTGCCTACGTGTCTCATGTACGCACATTATCTTTACGCCTGTCTCTCACGCATTGTCTCACACCTCTCTTCCTAATCGACGAGTACGATTCTAGCAGAGCATTCTGTAGGATGCCCCTTAAAGTTAGGTTGGATGAATAGTAATATCAGAGATAAAGGGGTTACCTTAGTCCGAGAACCTAGGGTTACAAATCCTAGCCGGCTTTGTCAGTGGACACAGAGTCCTTCACAATTCTGCTATCTTTGTCTTGTACGACTAGTCATCCATGGGTCTTCCTAAATGCGTCACGGGCCGACCAATGTGGCGCAGGACGGAACCGAACAAAGGGCCTCACCTCGACCCACCGGACCTCACGCGGTGACACACCCTCTGCCCCCACGTCTCATTATCTTCTCACACCCACACATACCAACACAAACACCACACACACAGAAAATTTCTCCTGGTGCCTCTATTCCCTCCCCCTTGTATTACACACTCAAGGGAATGGAATCTCTTGTCGTGACGTCATATTCGTCTCTCTCTCTCTCTAGATCACTCTCATTTCTCGTGCTATCTCTCCCACCCCCCCACCCCCCCGTCGGCCCCTCTATCAATGCCTCTCTCGAATACGTAATACACACACATACCTCTCTAGGCCCCGCCAAATGCATCAACTACACATTCACACATGTTACATCACGTACCCCATTGATCTAAAAAGCCCTCTCTTCACGTTTATTTCGCATACAACATTCCTTTTGAATAAAGTGTGGCCAAAAAATTATTTTAGAGTTTCTACATATATACAACATTACAAAGTTATATGGAGGAGTACGAACGCTAATTTGCATTGCATGGTGCCCACAATGATATTTATTCCGCACTGTGAATTTGTATATTTTTATACTATATACAAAGTTAGTCATAATAAAGAGAAACGAAGAGCATCTCTCTCTCCATCGCATACCCCCCTGTACGCCCCTTTCACGTATGCACACAAAACTATCTCCAGGTCCTCTAAAAGTAAGCCCCCAGAAAATTCACACATGTTTCATCTTTCTCTCGCGATATATGCAATGACGGTCATTGTATTTGAAGCGAAAGCACGATACGTACATTGGACTTCAGAATCCACTCATTACGGTCACCATTTACGTTTAGTGGTTATTATACAGTCACGGGCTCACCGTACAACTCTGTATTTGCTCATGACATGACTAGTTGACCAATTAAATGCTCCACGTGGCACCTCTAGTGTTGCATCACATTATCTCACTACCATCGTGCCCACCTATCGACTAGTATCTACTCTACATCTACACTCTTTAAAATACATAAAATACACTCTTATAAAAAACAGAGTTGGTGATGATGGTGTGTCTGCCATCCTGCAATATAGGCCGTCTGATTTATATCTGACGGATAGGAAAGAAACTATGGCAATTTTGCAAAAAGGTACCCACACACCTCTCCACATTTGCAAATAAGGCCTTCCCTCGTTCATCCTTTTCTCTCACAAGATAAACAAGTCATACAAATGCATCTTGATGTTACGTGCAACGCATGGGCATCTTGCTAGTAAGAATGAAAACAAACGACAAAAAAATATTTCGACGGTGGTTCGAAGTCATGACCGCAGGCACAGCGGACAAGATGGCCTTGTATTGGTATGCTGAGCCGCCTGTTTTAACACACAGGAGCTGGTGTGGTGATTATACACACACGCACGCATGCACACGAACTGCATCCACGCAACACTCACACAAACACATGCACCCACGCACGTACGCAACACTCACACATACACATGCAGCCACGCACGCAACACTCACACGCACACACGCACGCATGCATGCACACACCAGTACACCACACGACCAACACACACTCTCACGCTCAAGTGCTCAACCTACACGTGCATGCGCACACATCAGGCCCTGACAGACACATACACAACCAGGTGATTCCCGCGCACGGGTTGGAGCCTTGTCGCGCCTGCGTAAATTTGTGTTTATCTGACCTTTTGCCTATGCGAACTGACAGGTGGGACCCACAAGGAACGTGGTCAATTTAACTAGTCAACATGGCGCCACGTAGACTATTTGGCCGGTCAACAGAGTGCAATCCGATGCTGAACTGTGAGCAAGTGACCGTATAATCACCGCAAAACGTATATAGTGACCGTAATCAGCTTATTCTGAAGTTCGGTAACCGTATTAGGCTTTTCTCTCTGTAGGCCCTCCAAAACTACATCTCTACACGTTCTCGCATGTTACATCTAAAAAACTATGCAATACAACACTACTACTACACTCTGACACAATAAATCATATGTGTTTTTAGTTTTACTAGATATCATATTGTTACTTATAATTATTCAGTTTGCATACATTAAAATTGCCTTTGAAATGTATGGCCAGTATCATCTACCGCGCGGAAAAAATCCTGCCCTTTCCTGTTTAATCGGGTTTGTATCGATGGATCGTGCGAAACAGCAAAACTATAGTACTATACAGTACTACAAGTGACAGTTCACTGGGCCGTCGTGTCGTCTACTCCTCCATCGTAAGAGTGGAGCGCTCGCTTTCATAAATCTTCTAGTCCCTTTCGCCGACATGTGGGACATCAAGCTACCGGGTCCACGTGCCATACCGGAATACAGTGCAGAGCAGCCGGGGTGAAGCACCCCAGTCATGGCACCGGCGTAGTAATGAGCAATGAGGCGTCAAATCACAAAGCTGCACCTTTCCCATAGTTAAGTTGGAGGGACGAAGCAACCATCACATCATTTCACTCGTTGCTAAATCCGCTTCTCCCTCATCTTCTTCAACTTAACCACGTGTTGCTTCTGCCGTTGTTCTGCCTCATGTGGGACGCGGATCGGCTTGGTAAAGCACTGACACGTGGGACCGCATGTTAGCAAACCGCCAGGACAACGTCCTCCGAAAATAAGAAGCCTAATCCTAGACTTACAAAGGGTTACGTAGCTGCTACGTATACTTTCCATCTACTCTATATATGCCCCCTGATTTTCAGGTGGGGTGGGCCTAATCCTCTCCTTTAATCCAATCAAATAGTCCCACATCACATCAGTTCGTAACTTTACGTAAACCATTACGTGGATGTAGCATTGCTCAAATAAGAAACCTCCCCCGCCATCCGCGCGGCAAAATCACCTCCTTTTTACTAATCCTGATTCTATAATTTTTTAGATCAATATAATTGAGATTTGTATAGATAGCACACAGGAGCAAAATCAAGTGGTACGGTTAAGGGCATCCACAATGTGTAGCCAAATGTGAAAATAGCTTTTGGCATCGTGGGAACCATTGTGGACGGTGTTGCCAAAGCCAAAAAGATGGAACCAAAGCTCCCTGATTGATTGATTGAAGGAATAGAAAAATGCAACGTCTCTCCTCTTTCTCCCATGCTTGGGCGCATGTAGTACCGTATACAGCACAGATTCTACTCCCCTGTCCCTTCTATCACAAATCACAAAGCAGTGAGGTGTCAAATCACAAAAGCATGGACGAAGCAACCATCATTTCACTCTTCGCTGACTCCGCTTCTCCATCGTCTTCTTCAGAAACCATCTCACCGCACTAGTACTCCTAGTAGTACTAGTAAAGGACTTCCTGGATGCAAATAAGGCGGTTGTCTCGGCTTGCAAGCGGCACTTGCGAACGACTTACGGTGGTCTCCCTCAACGGTGTTCTCCGTCTAACGCACTTCGCCAAACCACCAAAGAAAAAAGATATCATCGATGTCACCGCAATGGGGAAGGAAGTCAAATATAGTTACTACCTCCATTTTTTTGTACACAAGGCCAGTATATCAAAATTACAATTTGCAAAGGGCCACTAACACTAATCGAGGAAAAATTGATGGGGTTAGCAACCAAGGACATTAATATCCCCTGCATGCATGCGGAAGTGAGAAGGTTGGTTTGCATGGCGCTGCATTAATCAAGCGATGAGGAGTGAGATGGTTAGCTCTTTGGTCTTTGGAGAAAAAAATACGCATTAATTGACACGTGAAACGAGGATTTGTATCGATTAAATCCCGCGAAGGAAAACCCTGCCTTTCTTTTTTAACACTAGTACTCCTAGTACGTACGTACTTATCCTGTTTGGGTCTAGGCCTTGCATTGCCAAACTTCGCCACACATTTTTGCCAAGCTTGCCTAAAGTTTTCAAAATGAGGAGGAGGCACACTTGCGCACGGCTGTCGCGGTCGCACCGCACCCTCACACGGTCGCTCCTGCACGCCGCGGTCGCACCGCACCCTCACACAGTCGGTCCTGCACGCCGCAAACCCAACCAAGGGAACGCACCCTCACTGACATGTGCTGTCGCATGTGAACAAACCAAACTCATCCATCCTATCGCTGACACATAATTTTCGTTCATAGAGTATGTTTATCCAACCGCATGTTGGGGAGTATCCGTACGGCCCGTGCGATGGTCTGTTGGGGAAGAAGAGGTGAGGAAGAAGGAAAGAAGGGTTAGGAGACGTAGGATATTCATCCAACCGCCTGAAATGGTAGACTGACCCAAGTCAGGCGACTTGCATAACAAATATATGTTTTTACACAGCAAAAGATCCATAAAAACAACAACATAAAGAAAAACTATCACTGCTCGCGGAAAGAGACGGCCTCGTCGTCTTTGGCTGCCGGCGGGAACCAGCCGTCGCTGCCGATGTGTGTCTCCGACCGTGGTTGTCCTCGGCCTCCAGCTACTCGTTCAAGCGGAGCGTGCGGGCGCTCTGCACGGACGAGAGCACAGCCCGGTTCAAGTTGAGGACGTCTGGTTCCGCCTGCAGGAGGGCCTCGATGACAGCGGCATCTGCGCGCTCCGCATCGAGTCGAGCCTCTGCCGCCCGGTTCAAGTCCAGGATGTCCGGTTCCGCCTGCAGGAGGGCGTCGATGAGAGCGGCATCCGCGCGCTCTGCGTCGAGTCGAGCCTCTGCCGCCCGGTTCAAGTCCAGGACGTCCGGTTCCGCCTGCAGGAGGGCCTCGATGGCAGCGGCATCCGCGCGCTCCGCCTCAAGTTGAGCCTCCGCCGCCCGGTTCACATCCACGACATCCGGTTCCGCCTGCAGGAGAGCCTCGATGGCAGCGGCATGCGCGCGCTCCGCGTTGAGTTGATCCTCTGCCTCCCGGTCCTCCTTTAGTATCGCCATGTTGAACCGCTGGTCCGCCTGCACCATGGGGGACTCGGACGCTGGCATCAAGTCGACGTCCATCGTCTCATACCCATCGGGGGCCTTCTGCGCCATGACCTCCGCCATGAACATTGGATCGGCTTCCTCCTCCTTGTAGCTTGGCTCCAGAGAACTCGGGGATTGGCCCACCGCAAAGCGAGCTTGGGAACGGAGGTCTGTGGTGCCGACCGCCGCCGCGATTTCTGCGCGGCACTCCGGCGTCAGCATCTTGTAGTAAGTGATCTTGCGGCGCACCATGGCTTTCCGGCGAACTAGGGGACGCTTGATGCGGGCTAGGGGATCGAAAGGTGGGGGAATGGGCTAGAGATTTGGTGTGGTTTTAGGGCAGTGGCTGGAGTAGGCTGAGCAGCAAAGGTTCTGGTGTGAATAGTGGTTCCGGTGACGACCGGTCAATCGGTTTTGACTGTACATCGCTCTTGTCGCGTTCGCGTTGCAGCCCGGCACGCTGGACCCTCCACGTCGCTCACCGAATGGAACACGCTTCGTCTTGCGTTTTCGCTCGCTTGTGGGACCGCAGTTGAGAGCAAACCGACGTCCCTCCCCCTCCCCCGCCCGCGTCATTTATTATACCACCACTCCCTCCATTTTATGCGGAGTAAATAAAAACAGAGGGAGTATACTACGGATGAGGATCCCCTGACGTGGCCGAACCCATTGAGTAACTGACATGCGGGGCCTAGCAAGCATGGGGTCCGCCAGTAAGTGACTGAAAGGGAGGGTAAGGTAGGGATACCTACGTCAGAGGATCCACTTCCACTATACTACTTTGACCAAATGTTAGAGTAATAATATATGACATGCAACTTACACAAATGTTAGAGTAATAATATATGACATGCAACTTACACAAAGCATATAGGGTCTAATGCGTTTTTCAAGGCTAGCTTTGACCAAATGTTAGAGTAATAATATATGACATGCAACTTACACAAAGCATACGGTCAAATTCATATGTGAAAGGAGTTTCCAATGATATAATTTTCACATTATACATCTCATGTACTATTAATGTTGATTGGGCGTTGTTGAATGTTGATACCTTTTTGATCAAAGTAGAGATACTTTGACTACACATAAAACTTATATGTAAACTAGAAAGGATAGGGGGAGTATATTGTACGTTCAAAAACGAAACGAACATTGAATACCCTTTATATATGATTTGCGGATGCTATGATCACCGGTTCAAAATTTTGAATCCGCCTTATGTATCACGTGCCCCCACTCGTTCCCTCTCGATTTCATCTCGGGGTCCGGAGATCTATTGAAAGAGGACTAGGGTGGGTACATGCGAATGATACTCGGCGGAATGTTCAAATGAGGCATGCGGGAGGATGGACTCGACTGGAGGGCGACATGATCGATGGAGAAGAGGGTTGGAGAGGAATGAGAAATAAGCAAACGCCACATGATTATACTTGAACGGCTTAAATAAACAATAAGTTGTTCACGCTTGGCCTACATAGTGAAAGGCCTAATGCGCAACGCGGAGCACTAATGCTCGAATATGGCCGGGAAAACAGGGAAACCGACATGTGGGGCACACCTGTCGGGACGATGTAGCGCAGACTAGTCCAATGGAGGAGCTGGCCCACGACCTCCTCGCCACCGACAACCGTTCATGTGGGTCGTTGGGGCCAACAACGGGGCGCGGCTCCAGCACCGCCTCTGGACACGGCGACCGCGGTGAGCGACACGCTCATATCGTCGCCAGACACGGTCGGTTTCAGTGTGCCGAGGGTGGCGTTAGTGCTATGGCACGACCAACGGTGTGTTTGGTTTGTGCCCAAGGTTGCCCCATCAAAGCATTGGGTAGCCAAAATTTTGGTTGAGGTATTGGTTTCCCATGATTTGGCCGACATTGGCAAGAAAAATGAACTAGAGTTGGCTAGAGTTCATTGGCATGCCAAAGAAATGGCAACCATCCAAACAAAGACCAATCTTTGGGTCATGACCAAAATTTTGGTTGAGGTATTGGTTGCCCATGATTTGGCCGACATTGGCAAGAAAAATGAACTAGAGTTGGCTAGAGTTCATTGGCATGCCAAAAAAATGGCAACCATCCAAACAAAGACCAATCTTTGGGTCATGACCAAAATTTTGGTAAGGTGCACTTTGGCCACAATCCAAACACGCCCCAACACCCGGCTCGTCGAGGATGCACGGGGCGCCGCGACGCGTTCGCGGAGTGGTTTAGCGCGGCCAACTGCATCCTCTGAACCTGAGACCATGCCGGGTCGTCTTGCTTTTTCAATGACATGCGGGGATCGCATGTGAGCAAAGGGCATCTCCAACGTTGCCACGGCCGCAGCTGACTACCCTGGCACACCAAAACCCTCGTCCCTCGCGCCGTCGCGCGGTGCGTTCCCAGCCGGTGCCAGCTGCCCGCATTCATGCCGTCCGTTTGTATGTCGTCATTAAGAGGCTCGGTGCCCGAGGAACCAACTCCGGCGACTTAATGACGCACCCGGACGCTTGGCCTCACCGGAATGCGCTACTTAAAGCGGCAACACCCAGCTAACCTCCACACCATAGTGCATCGTCCTCCTACCTGGCACCACATCCGCCATGACCGCAAGTGCGAACGCTCTGTAGGAGAGCTTGTCTTCGGGGATGAAGCTCGAGGTCGCCGCCCTCGCTCAAGTCGCCTCTCGCGACGCAATAGCGGCGTAGCCGGACGCGGACGCGACCGCACAAGCGGTGGCCACGCTGGCGGCCGACGACGGGAGCACCATCAGCCGTCCTACTTGCTGCCGTCCAACGTCCGGCACCGCCGAGGTCGGGGACTCCTCCAAGGATGAGTAGGGCATGGGAGGCGGCAGGGCATGGTGTGCCAACTGGCCGGTCTGTATCCCGTGTTCTACTCTTCCTCGCCGGAGACCGCACCTTCACTTCACGGGTCTTGAACCCCGCCCCCGTACATAGAGATCGCAGATGGAGGACGTCGGTCGCCGCCGTAGAATAGGTTTAGGGTCTGGTTTCTTTTATTTTTCTGTCCTATAAAAGTTCGAAATGTAATGAAAATCTGCCGTGTTTGCATTAATCTCGGCCGGTGTATATGAACTTTCACAATAATATACATATTGTAGGAGTACTAGCAAGATGCCCGTGCGTTGCACGGAAGATCAAGATCTTGTGGGAGAAAAGGATGAACGAGGGAAAGCCTTATCTGCAAATGTGGAGAGGAGTGCGGGTAAATTGTCATAGTTTCTTTCCTATCCGTTAGATATAGATCGGACGGCCTATATTGCAGGATGACAGGCACACCATCATCACCAACTCTGCTTTTTATTGAACCGAGACAAATCTAACATGCGAAGTAAAATAAACACATAGGGTCTATACATACACAAATTATCTTAGGCACTCCAATAGTACGTCCACTACACATTCGCGCATTTCACATCTTTCTACATCTACGGGAACCTACGAAAGGGTTAACGTAAATTGCCTCTCTCTCTCCTCCCCTGATTTTCATGGTGGTGGGCCCCTCCCTCCCCCCAATCTACAATCAACAGCTCACACGTTTCACATTATGTTAATTACGTAACTGGGATTACGTAGGTGTAGCATTACTCGTCCTAAAAAACCCAACTAAGCCAACCTCCCAGCCGCGCGGGAAAAGACTCGGCCGCACCGTTTTAGTCGGGATTACCGGATTACTAGTAGTAGTATCGATGGATCACGCGAAGCAACAAAAAATTTTTGAGGGGGTGAAGCACCTAGTTTAAAAGGAAAAAAGGCGGTACACTCACAGCACTCCTGTCGCGGTCGCATTGCACCCCACATACATTCGGTCCTGCACACGGCTCACGCAAACGGAACGCGTTTCGGCTTGCCTCTTCACTGACACGTGGGACTGCACTTGGAGAAACCGACCATGCGCCAAACTCCCCCCGCCCACCGCGCGAAAATCCTCCCCCCCCCACACCCAAAAATTCCCCCCAAATCCGATTCAACCGCCCTTCGGCCAACTAGCCAATAATATTCCCCAAACCCCCCTCCCCCCTGTCCCCTCCACTCCATTCGCTCCGCCAAAGCCGCCTCCCCGCCATGCCGATACGCCAGCGCCGCGGTTTCGGCGATCCTCTCGCTCCACAGTACGCTCTCGTAGACTGCCGTCCTCTAGCCGCGCCGCCACCTCTGGCTACGTTCTTGTGGAGGCGCACGGCGTCAGCGCCGCCACCGCTGGCGACGTTCGGTGGAGGACGCACGGCGGTTAGGCTTCTCCCACGGTACGCGCATTCTAGACTGAGGCCCCGTTCATGTCGGTGTAGCGCTGAATGTTAGCTGATAGACGATGTTAATCTCACTGTTGCCGAAGTACTTTACTGTCAATATGCTCTGCTTAAGAAGCTTCCTTGCCCTGTTCGGCACTCAATCTGCTTAGCTGAGATGGCATGCCAAGGCCGATTAGTTGCTAAAATATCCTGCCATATATTTATTGTGACGTAGATTGCCATGGTCTAGTAGCCAATCTGTTAGGTGAAATAGCTCTACACCGTTTTATACTCGACCTTTGTTGTTGCGATGGCCTTCGATAGTTCGATGGCTGTGTGCTCGGCCTCATTGACTGCTGAAACAGCCTGCCATAATTTGGCACTCAAATCTGTTTGCTGAATTAGCTTTACATATATTTCGTTACTTAGATCTGCTCGTCCAAATATCTTGCCATAGCTTTAGACATCGACCTAGGTATTTTTTTTCTGGACTTCATAAAAAAGCATATATGTTTTCCTGTAATATCTAGTAGAAGAACTAATTTGTATGTCTAACAGATGGACAGGACTTGGATAACTTCTGCTCGAAGATTCTCCGCTGCATATGTCGAGGGGGTTGAAAACTTCATGAACTTTATCAGAGCTGAGTACGGTGGTCCGAAATCAGATGTGCTCTGCCCATGTAGCAGTTGTATGAATTCAGTTACAAGACCCCAGTCAACTATGCAAAATCATCTACACTTGTATGGGATGTCGGTCACATATACTAGGTGGGTTCATCATGGTGAAGCTGTGAACGTCAATGTTATTGACTACGTGGAAGCAGCAGATCAGCATCTTGATCTGCCTGATGCTCAGGTGGAAGAGGAGGAGGAGGTGGTGGTGGCGGGCCAGTGAGTTTGACCAACATTGAAACAATGCTATGAAATGCTCGTGCATTCCGTGAACTTTCACGTGCAGAAGAAAAACGGTGGGCCCGCATGTTGGAACGATGCAACGTTGTTGTCACCCCACGAAATAAGCTGTCAGTATTCTCAGCTATGGTCACCTTTCTTAAGGTGAAGACATCTGAGCGGATAACCAACAAATCATTCGATGCGATGTTGGCTGCTTCCCGCAAATCTTTCCCAGATGCCTCTGAGCTGCCACACACCTACAGTAAAATGAAGAATTTCCTTCGTGCAGTTGGAATTGGACATGATATGATCCATGTTTGTAAGAATAATTGTGTTCTGTTCCGGAAGGATTATGCCAACTTAAGTGAATGCCCGAAATGCAAATCATCAAGATGGAAAGATGGCGATGCTGTGAAGAGGATTCCTCATAATGTTCTGAGACATTTTCCAATTACACCAAGATTGCACAGGTTGTTTCATGATGCTGAAACAAGAGAGGATGTACTGTGGCATTCTAGGAACCAGGAGTACAGAGATCAGAATGTAAAGAGCCATCCATCTCATGGTAGTGAGTGGAAAAGCTTCAATGATAAACACAAAGTGTTTGCTGCTGACCCGAGAAACATTAGACTTGGCTTAGCTTCAGATGGATTTAACCCATTTGGCCACCAGAGCGCCACATATAGCATGTGGCCAGTGCTTGTTATCCCTTACAACATGCCTCCAAATGTCTGCACCAAAGAATCAAACTACATGATGGCCTTGCTCATCCCAGGTCCAAAAAGTCCTGGAAAGGATTTTGATTTGTTCATGGAGCCTCTTGTGGAGGAACTTCAACAGCTATGGAAGGGTGTTCGCACTCGAGACCTATATAGCAGCCCACCAGTTGATTTCTTTCTGCGTGCTGTTATAATTTGGTGCATCCATGATTTTCCGGCTTTGGGCACTATGTCAGGGCGAACGACACATGGTTACAATGCATGTGTTCGCTGTGACAGGAATCCGCTGTCATACGCAATACTTAGCAAGATCTGTTACATTGGACACCGCCGTTTCCTTGCCAAGGACAAGCCGCATCCTAGAAAATACCGAAGACATGTGTTCAATGCAAAGCATGAAAACCGTGATGCGCCAAAGAGGCTCACCGCCGATGAGTTGCAAGTGGAATTAGAGAAGGTCAGGCATATTACACCAGGAAACCATCCTGGTAATGGTAGCGGGAAAAGGAAGCGTGGCAGGGTAGAAGAGAGATTATTGTTTACCTGCAGGTCCACTTTGTGGGACTTGGAGTATTGGAAAGATTTGGATCTGCGACATAATCTTGATGTGATGCACATCGAGAAAAATATATGTGACAGCATTATCGGCACACTTCTTAATATTGAAGGCAAGACGAAAGATACCTTAAAATCTAGGATTGATTTGACACACCTGGGTATCAGAAAGGATTTGCAGGTGCCAGATGAAGGTAAACCACGGGATATGGCACCAGCTGTGTACGTCTTGGACAAGGTAAAAAGAAAAGAATTCTGCAAGGTCCTGTCACATGTGAGATTCCCACATGGATTTGCTTCCAACCCTGAAAGGAGAGTCAGTGCAGATGGAAACAAGGTACAAGGGTTGAAAACTCATGACTGCCACGTCCTACTTCAAAGGGTTTTACCTGTTATCCTTAGAGGATTGGGCTGCCCTGACTTATACAGAGCAGTTGCAGAGTTGGGACAATTCTTCAGGGAACTCTGCAGTAGGAATATCAGGATAGATGCTTTGGAGCGTCTTAGAGACAAGATACCAACTATCCTATGCGACCTTGAGAAGATATATCCTCCAGCCTTCTTTGATGTGATGGTGCATTTGGCTGTTCATCTACCTGATGAGGCACTACTTAGAGGTCCAGTACAATATGGCTGGATGTACCCTATTGAAAGGCGGCTAGGCACTTTCAAGGGCTATGTTAGGTAAAGAGCTAGACCCGAGGGTTCCATTGCAGAGGCCTACATTGCTACAGAAGCGTTGACATTCTGCTCAAAATACATTGAAACAGCTGATCAGCTTAGAAAAGAGGTGGGTGAAGACAATCCCGGGCTCAATGTTTTCGATTATTCTGTTCGAGTTACAGGGAAGAGTCGACAAGAGGACAAACCTAAAGATTTGGACAAAATGGTTTGGTATGTGTTGAATAACTGTCCTGAGATACTACCTTATATCAAGTAAGTGCAGTACTGCAACTTATACATCATAATCTACTAAACTTGCAGCACATTCTTATATATTTAGATGTTTGACGCGATCACTATGTTGTGCAGCATCTACAAAGAGGAGTTACTGCCACAAAATCCAAGAAACATTGACAAACTGGTTATGGTAGGATTTGCGAAATGGTTCAAGAACCATGTAAGCTTTTGAAGTGCATTGTCAGTTTTTTAATATATTGAGTACATAAGATGATCAACTTGTCTATTTTCTAACCATAGGTTAAGAAGATGCGGGAGGATGGGCAGGCAGTTGATGATGCCCTTTACTCACTAGCAATGGGTCCTGATACTCGGGTAAGACATTATGAATCTTGCGTTGTTGGAGATGTGCACTACAACACCCTTGCACGAGACGAAGGCAGGAAGACACAAAATAGTGCCATCATGAGCACGTATACGTATGACAAAAAGACAAATGAAATGTATGCTAACATAATAGACATTGTTCAGTTGCAGTATATCTCCAGTTTCGAGGATCATCGGTGTGTGGTTCTGTTGTGCTGTCGTTGGTATAACCTGTTTTCCAGGATCGCAAAACCCAGAGCTGATGATTATTTCAAATCCATCAATGTCAAGGCGGCGTACCAGACCAACGAGCCTTTTATTTTGGCAAATCACGCAATACATATATTTTTCTTGGAAGACACATTTGCACGTAGCGATGAGTGGAGAGTATTGCAAAGGTTTGAGCAGAGGAATTCGTTTAATGAAGTTTTTTTGAGGAACAATGGACAGTGAGGGCACCCCCTCACTTACTTTTATATTTATGCCAGGAACACAAAGTTACACAAGGGAGTTTACATGGGTATAGAGAAAGGGAGAGACCCTATACACAGGTATAGGGAGGGGTACAAGTGCATTGTAACAGCGCACTACACAGAAGAGTCGATTAGGCCGACCACTAGCTCAATAAAAGGCCATAGGGCTTCCTTCACACGATGCTTCATCATTCCAAAATCACTTCGAAATCTCTGGCGCCATCCATTCCTCGTGGGGGCGATCCCTCTAAAGTGCTTGTTGTTACGCTCTTTCTAGATGCTCCAAGCCGCCACAATGAAGATTTCCATGAACATGGGTTGCGTCCAGACTTCCTTTGCCGCATGTAGCAGCTGCAGCCTGTTGCCACTCGCCGGCCACGAGATCCCCAACTCCCCCCAACACAGCTTACTGAAATCACACTCGAAAAAAAGATGTTCAGCCGTTTCCTCCAGGCTGGTTGAGCAAAGCAAGCAAGAGTAGTCATCGTCTCTGAGCTTCATGCTTTTCCTCTTCAATAAATTACGTGTGTTCAACCTGTCAGCCAGCAGGAGCCATGCAAAGACTTTCCATTTGTTTGTGCACTTGGATTTCCATATCCACTCGAAACCCTTATCCGCCACTTCATCGTGAAAGCAGTGGAGGTAAAATTTGCTTGACTGAAAGCCTTCAGCACCCCAAACACATCCCCAGGCGTCTTTGTTGCCTGACAGTTCCATATCGGCCAGGCTATTTTGAAGATCACGCAGTTCGCATCTGGCCTGGATCGAAAGTGGGAGACTGAAGTTTTGTCCAAGGGCAGGCGCCGTCGGAAGTTCACGCACAGACACGCCCTCATTTATGGCAAACGAACACAAACGGGGGTGACTGTCTGATAGAATGGCATCGTGCCACAGGTCCTTCCAGAAGAGGGTCGTGCTACCATCCCCCACTTGCACCATTGTGACACCACGGTAGATCAGCGTCAGCTGCACTACGTCGCGCCACCAAAACGAGCCACACGGGTCGCTTGCATGCGGTTTGGAGTACACATAGTATGCCGACCAAACCAGATTGACCCACGACAAATCTACTCGATTGTAGAATTTATGTAGCATCTTTAGGAGCAGGCCCTGGTTTTGAATCTTGAGGTCGATCACTCCTAGCCCGCCCTTGTTTTTGGGACGGCAAACCATCTCCCATGCAGCCAGGGAGACGGCCATTGTGCCCTCATCCGAACTTTTTGCCCAGAGGCAATATCTTCGGAGTTTATCAAGATACTCAAGAACTCTAGGCGGGATCTTGATGGAACACATGGCGCCCGATGACTTGCACAACAAGATGATGCTTACACTGCTCCTGATGTACAAGATAACACAGATGTTCCTAATATCTTTGAGAACCATCACGTCAATGACGCCGGCGAAAAGATTGCCTGTCGTGCTGTGGACATACAAGAGTTGATCAAGAAGAAGCCAACGTTCGAGGACGTTGAGGACGAAGAAGAATATGACACCGTGGGGAATTATGATTCAGACTGATACACATGGCGAAGATGTTGACGCTGCTGCTACGGATGATGATTACATTGCTTTTGTTGTATTTGCATGTCAGAAGACGTTTTTTATCTACTATGTGAAATTGTGTTTGCTATGACAACTGAAACCTGATGAACATGTTGTTTAGTATTTTGCTGTGAGAACATCACTTGTTATGTATGCTGATTTGTGTTTGGTGATTGTATGACAACTAAAACATGATGACATTATTGTTTAGTTGTACTCATATTTGGCTGTGAAACTTGAATTTGATGACATAGTTTGCTGTTGGACTGCAATTTGCTCGACGTCTTCGAATGAGAACAAAGCTGACCCGACAGGGCCTCTGCTATTTATTTATTTATATGAGCAAAAGGGGATACCCCCTGATTTCCGTTAATAGAAATCATTAGATGTTCACAACACTACGCCCAGCCTGCTACACAGGTTTCATTCATTACTAGTTTCAGCAAAGTGCTCATGTCGTAGCCACTGAATACATCACAAGTGCTACATACACTGCAAATAAAGAGACAATCATCCTACAGAGCACATCGATTTTGCCCATTATCTTCACAAGCTCTTTCATCTCCTCATTGTTTTCAAGGCCGTTCAGCAGCTGTTGCTTGGCCATGATCAGAGGAACTGCATCTTTAACCTTCTGCTCTACATCTTCCTCTTCTGTCGTTCCTTCAGTTACTTGTCCAACACCCCAACCTGCTGGTATTGGGATTCCTCGGCTAACCAAATAATCAGCGTAGTTGCATTCCCCCACATCAGCAACTTCCCAGAAATATAAATCACACGAATCTTCCCTTTTCTGCACGAATCAAATTGGAAGATCATCAACCAAACTATTAAAAAAATCAGCAACTGAAAGCAGCAGAACAACACTTAAACATATTATTACCCCATGATTCGGGCATTTGTAGAAGACTCGGCCAGGGTTGCGGAATGTGGTTGAGACGCGACGGATGACTCTGCGTGATTTGCAGCAGTGGCACCACACCAACGGCAGCGGGTTGCGATGAGCAACCGGCTGCGGTGCGCGTGCCGGTGGGGGTGTGATGAGACCCACAGGCGATGGTACGGATGGCGACTTGGCGCATATCTGGTTGTTGCCTGCTGAAGAGCAGGTGGACGAGCAGCCAGCGGACATGGTTGCTGCGGCCAGAGCTTCTGATGCTAGGCAGAGTAAGTAGAGAAGAGGAGAAGCGAACGTTGGATATGTCAGTTTCATTACTTGCAGAGTAGCATAGCACCATATATAGTCATAGTCTAGGTTTGGATTCGAACCAGCTACAGGAGCACGTCTTTCTTTTTCTAAAACTCGGCAACGTCTCTTTACTGGTACACTAGCTTGTTCTGTACGCCTTCCCAAGTCTTTGATTTTCTTTCCCTTTTTTGCGAGGAAGGAAGGAGGAAAAAATTGAGAGTTCCTGGGACTCGAACCCAAGACCTCTCGGTTGAAAACCAAGGGTGCTAGTCACTTATGTGGCGAATGTTCCCTGTGAGGAGGACGGCAGACGAACGCATTTTCCTCGCAGTTTTCTTCCTATATATAAAAAAGTATGCTACTTGGTGTCCGCTTAGTCAACAAACGATTGTGCCAACCTTGACCGTTGGATTGACATTCAACGTCTGTCGCGTTTCTTCAGTCTCTTCTTCCTCGAGCCGTCAAAGCCAAGCCAGCGCCGGCGGGACCGCCTACTCCCGCCTCCCACGGCTGGCTGTGATCTTCCCCGGCTCTTGTTCGTTCCCGTCCGAAGCCTCACCATCGTCCTCCACCTTGGTTCGCTCGCCGCGGCGCCGCCCTCCAGTGTTGTCAACATGGTCAACAACCGAGAGGAATAAGGAGATGACTGTACATGGTGAGGATGACAGTAGGGACCCAGCAGCGCGCGCAGTAATTTTGTTTTTTCGGGACGGAGAAGGGTATCAACTGGGTTGTGCGGGACCCGTGGCCCGTCTAGCCCAGGCTTTTATTTCATATGTTTAGCACATGACGAGCCCAGTTTGTTTTTTTCCTTTCTGAAAATGGCTAGCCAGCTATTTTGTTTTTTGCAGAATAACCAACGTAGGCCTACTTGCTTTTCTACGCCCAGCTGGGCCGGAAATCTTTCAAGACGAGGAGGGATGCATTTTGCCCAGAAAATGGGCTATAAGTAATAAGAAATGGGCTATAAGTAATAATAAATGGGCTGTAAAATGAAAAAATACAGCAAACAGGCAATTAGTTCCAAAATATTGTTTTCTTTCAGATTTTTGATATTTTAAATTTCATTGTTTTTGTGCGGGTAAAATTTCATTGAATTTAAATTAAGGTATATTTAGATTTAAAATTAATTTGAATCTGGCTAGAAATTTCGGGTTGTATGCTGTTTGGGACAGATTTGGAGGCTGACTTGTGGGTCTACTAGGTTGACGTGTACTTTGGCTTTGTCAACTTAGTCCACAAATGATTCTAGCAGCAGTGACCGTTGGATGTTAATCCAACGGCCGTGCTGCTTCTTCAATATCTGATCTTCTTGCTCCAGCCGCCCAAACCAGCTCCGGTGGGACTGCCTGCTCCCGCCTCCCATGGCCGGCTGTGCTGCCGCACAGGCCGCACCGCCCCACCCTACTTCATTGCTGGCCAGGCCATTCCTCTACTCACCCACACCTCCTCTTATTTTCCAGCGACGGCAGCCGGACCAGTAAACCCTCGTACTCCCCACTGCGTGGGCAACCATTGCCGAGTCTTCCGCGGCTCCGTGTCCTTCCCTTCCTAGGCCTCGCCGTCATCCACCGCCATGGTGCTCTCAGCGCGGCCTGGTCAACGTGGTCAACGAACGACATCCATCGGCCGTGGACTGTACGCGCAAAATAATGATTCCTCCACCTGACAGTTGGGACCCACCGGAAGGGCCTTTGTATTTCGCGAAAAAAGTTCCCCCCGCTGACATGTCGGACCCACCAGCTATATCTTCGCACGCAAGGAAGTGCCTCCTTATTACGCACAAAAAAATGAATACCCCCTGCTAGCTGGGACCCACCATAGTGGGAGGATGACCTGTGCGCCAACTAAGTTGACGGGGACGGAGGGCTTTGTCAACTTAGTCAATATGAACGATTCTAGCTCCGGTGACCGTACAATGTCCATCCAACGGCCGTAGTGCTTCTTCAACCTCTGGTCTTCTTGCTCCAGCCACCCAAAGCAGCGCCGGTCGTGCCGCATGCTCCTGCCTCCCGTGGCCGGCTGTGCTGCCGTGGAGGCCTCACCGCCCCCTACTATTCCCACCGCTGGCGAGGCCCTGCGGCGACGGCAGCCTCACACCGCAGCCGAACCAGTGAACCCTCGTACTCCTCTCCGCGCGGGCTTCCACTGCCGCGTCTTCCCCGGCTCCGCGTCGTCCCCTTCCTAGGCCTCGCCGTCGTCCACCGCTGTGGTGCTCTCGGCGCGGCCTAGTCAACATGGTCAAGGAACGACTTCCATCGGACGTGGACTGTACGTGGAGAGGCTGACAGCTGGGTCCACGGCCGCAGCAAGGAAGTGCCTCCTTATTACGCGGAAAATAATGATTCCTCCACCTGACAGCAGGGACCCACCAGACGGGCCACTGTGTTTCGCGAAAAAAATGTTTCCCCCTGACTGCTGGGACCTACCAGCTTCATCTTCGCACGCAAGGAAGTGCTTCCGGGCAAAAAAAAATGATTCGCCCCCTGGCTGCTGGGACCCACCAGCTACACCTTCGCACACAAGGAAGTGCGTCCGGGCAAAAAAAACGATTCGCCCCCTGACAGCTGGGACCACCGGCTACATCTTCGCACGCAAGGAAGTGCGTCCGGGCAAAAAACGATTCGCCCCCTGACTGCTGGGACCCACCAACTACATCTTCGCAGGCAAGGAAGTGCCTGACAGGCGGGACCCACCTGGTCGAAGCGTACGTAGCGTTGTCATTCTGGTCGCGAACGTGTATGTACATACTGGTCGATGTAGAGGTGCGTACGTGTCGTAGTAGAGGCGCGCACGTGTCGTAGTAGAGGCAGGCACGTAGCATGTACACGTACGTACAACGGCTAGGGTGCAAGAAAGAAAATACGGCCACGTATGTGTACATACGGGCGGGGTCTCGAACGCCTACTCGCGCATACGTACGGCCAGGGCTCGTGTACATGGCTGGGTCGGGACGGAGAAATAGCGTCGTCGTCGTGTTCATGGGGAGGCAACGGAATGCGTCGTGTTCATGGGGAGGCAACAGAATGCGTTGTGTTCATGGGGAGGCAACGGAATGCGTCGTGTTCATCGGGAGGCAACGGAACGCGTGGGAGCCAACCGGCTGGGTCGGAACGGAATGCGTGGTCGTGCTCATCGGGAGGGCTTGGACGGAACAGGCGATGGAAACGAGGCCTGGCGTACCGCAAAACGGAGGAAACGGACCTCCTACGTTCGGAACGGGGTCCAGTTGATCGGGAGGGGTGTGGCGTACCGCAAAACGGAGGAAGCGGACCTCCTACGGTCGAAACGGGGGTCCTGTTGATCGTGAGGGGTGTGGCGTACCGCAAAACGGATGAAACGGACCTCCTACGGTCGA